>NW_014555233.1:85727-120806 GCF_001313825.1 Dinoponera quadriceps | reverse complement strand
GGGGGGGGGGGGGGTCTCGGACACGTCCGTACTCGGGCGCGTAAAAGAGATTTCGCCGACGTTGCTCTCCACAGACGAGCCGAAGGGACCTCCGGATAGAGAAGAGAGGAGCGAGGAACGGGGGAGAGGAGAGAAGAAAGAAGGGAGGATCTCTCTCGCGAGCGCGGGGGCACGAGGGGCAGCGGAGGAGAGGGTTGAGCTGAAAGGGTTAGCTGAATGGGAGCCGTGTGTATGCTTTCCTCGTTTGAGAAGCCTCGGATCGCCCAGGGCCGTAAAGGAATCATGCCGCGCCACCGGTTCTCCCTTCGCGATAAACTGTCCGCGTAATTATTTAACACCCGTTAAGCGCGCCGCGGCGCGGCGACGGTGCGTCCACCACGACGCTCTCTCGGCGGCGGCTTTACACACTGTATATGGGGCAATAGTAAGCGGTCGATCGGTCTTCTCGCGAGTGCTCATACGGTCTCGAATCGATTGCGGAAGGTTCGATGACATCCTGATACAGGGTGACCCGAAAAACACGGGGAAATTTCGAGGAGAAGTGTTTCTCGTGCGGCGGTTGTGACGTATTCAACCGTCGTGAGTAAAAACGACGGTCTCTTTCTCTCTCTCTCTCTCTCTCTAATTTCTCAAAATAATTTGAGTTTTTCATTATAAATCTATTTTTAACCCTCCGAGTGGCAACCAGGGTCATTAGTGTTCGGGCCATCGTAAGTGTTCGTTTCTCAAGATAAAATCATTAAAAATAAAATATTCAGCAATTTATTGTCGACAAAACAACTGTGTGGCCTTCAAGTAAAAGAGTAAAGGAAGCTCCGATAATTTTTGTCGATTTTTTCGAGCAGTTCAAGAGGAGAAAAATCGAGGAAGACACAAGTGACCCTGGTTGCCACTCCGAAGGTAGTGAAAGTACATCGCTACTCGGAGGGCGAAATAAAAGTCTGATGCAATTATAATTTATATTATTTTTTCTTTTTAAATATATCGCGCTTGATTCCGTAACGCATAATAAGAAACACTTTCTCTCTCTGTCTCTCTGTAACCGCGTTCGGGGATCGTTTGTTATTGCCGACATTGTCCGAGTGGTAGCGACGGACGCGTATACCGCAGTGATGGTTGACGCCGGCCCATATCGCCGCGATGAATCGAATTTTCAGTTTGTCGGATCGGCCTCCCGATTCAAAGGGAAAGACGGAAAACTTGTACCTGCGCGCGCCGGGTCCTTCTGAGAAACGTCTCTGTTTCGGGGCTGCCGCTATCTCCCACGGATCCGTCTTCCCTACGTCGCGCTGGAGTTTGGGGAAAAAGTGCCGGTTGTAATCCAATCGACTCCTCATCCCGACGGCGCTGTGTGTATACATTGTATCACAGGGATCCTTCCACGTAGGCCCGGCTGTATCGCGGCCGATCCGTCGATCGATCAATCGCTCTCGGCTCGCCGGATCTCGCGAGGGCGCTCGCCCGCGGAATTTTTCAAACGCGACATCGATCGTGCGGTGATCGCACGCAAAGACAGCGCTCTCCTCGCGATCCGGAGCCGAACACCGCTGCTCGCCGCTGAACGAGCGGTGGGCAGGGGGGAATAAAAATCCGGACTTTTCGACCCAGCTTTTCATCTCGCGCTGCAAAGCGCCGCGCTATAATTAGAATTTCAAGTGCTTCGAAGAACACGCTTTCATCGACCGCCCGTCGTCGTCGTCGTTCCTTCCGTCGGGTCTTGACGAACGAACCGTGCGTCGCGCGCGCGCGCTCCGGACCCTCGGCGTGGACTCCGGACACCCGTTAGACCGCGCGTGACGAGGGAAGGGCCCCGAGACTCTCTCGAACGGCGCGCGGCTCGCCGAGCGAGGCGTTCCGAAAACCTGTAATTACGGACCCGGCGTACATCAAGCGGTGCCGCCAGCCGCCGAGGCCTACGTCTTCCGTCTCCCTTTTTTATATCCGTTTCTTTTCTCCGCCTTTCTCCTCTGCCTCTCGCTCGCGCGCTCTTCTCCGCCGTCTTCTCTGTCCTCCCCTCGCCTCGCATCACCCCAGGGCCGTACTCCCACGGAACTGGTAGGAAGGTCACGGCGAAGATATTATATCTCGCAACGTGGGACGAATGTCCGGTAGGAAAGGAGATTTTTCTTCTCAGGGTATAAGGAAGAAGTTAATTGGTGGTATCGTTCTGCTATCCGCACGTGAAAAGTCGATGTGGTGAGTTACTGAAATTTCGATAAGACCATGTCTCGTCCGTCTCTTTCCAAGAATGTGCCCGAGTCCAGTCGGTTTTTACTGACGTTTGCGTTTTACAAAGCAGCCGCTATCTTTTGTCGCTCGCCTCTCTCGGAGCTGTCGGAGTCTATGTAAAGAACCAACCGGCAGCAGCGCAAACGTGAATCTTAGTACGGCACTGTACCTTTGCCGCCGCTCTTTCTCTTCTTTTCTTCCGAAAGTACCGCCGTACCTGCGCCGAGGTCCGACTTACCTATACGCCTCCAACTCTGCTCTCCTCTTCACACGAGTGTTCTCTCTCTCTCTTTCCGTGTCATTCCGTTTCTCTTTTACTCCCCCGATCGTCGGTATCCGTCCGTTCTGTCTTCGTGGTAGTTCGGTCATTCGAGCACAGTGTCTTGACCTCCAGCTATGCTGGAGCGTTTTTCTTCCTACGATCCCCGTGTGTGCATGGAAACGTCGCGATAATGTTCGCAATTGAGTTACGATAACTTTTTACGAGAACCCTTAATCAAGTCCGGCTTAGGCGATAGTCTCTAATTGGACTGATATATGACAGTCTACACAGAGAAGAAGCTTCCTTTGCATTTGATAGAATTTCTTTAATTGATACAAACTTGTTTTCTTTTGAAAGAATGGAGCAAGCAAATAAACATTTGATTCAACAAACAGGATTGTTTGGTTTCTCAAACAGTAAATGTCTTTACGTCAAATGACACTTATCTTTTGTATTTTTTCATACAAACATTACGACGGTTGTCACATGCGACCAATTATTTGAAGAAAACACTTTAATAGACAAATATCAAGAAAAATCTTCTTAGTTTTAGTGCAGCGATATTTAATAAATAATGAAATGTTTTATCGAGAACCAAATTATTTTCTCAAAATAGTATTGATTTTTTGTTATCAAACGACATAGTTTAGTGAGATAATTCTCATTCGAACAAAATATTTGATGTTAAATTATATTATTTGTATCAAATAAATGAAACTAACGTGTATACTAAATCTAAAAAAAAACCTCTGTAATTAGGCTATATTAAAGATTATATTATGCAAAAGTCGGCGTACTAATAAGAATTAATGGGTATGCAAATTTCCATTCGGATAATTAATATACGGTTGTTTCAAATAATCCGGGGACTAATGTCGCAACGAAACAATCGCTCGTTCCAAATTCGTTGAATTTGCATCGCGGACCCGCGATAATTGTATGTCCCGATATAATCTGATTATATATTACAGCCATTATATTACAATATTATTAATGTCGCGTTTAATTAGCCACGCAAATGCCACCTTCTCTCCGTCACTTAATATGGTAATTTTATTCTAACTTTCGGTCGATGATTGCCGGTCGGTGTCGAACATAAAACACCGGAGAGACGATAGAGGAGAAACTCGCGGTTTCTTCGAGGATTCGACTCGGAGGAGAGTACATCGTCGTCGTGGTTGTCGTCGTCGTCGCCGATCACAAAAAGTCGGCGTGTCAGCGGCTGCATAGAGAGGTACATCGCCGGATGGCCTTTAAGATTCCTTTTCGTCCGCCGATGTGCTTTTCTTCTCTCGACACATCGCTCGCTTGCTCGCCCGCGTCTCTCGTTTTTTGAAAGAATCTTAATCGCTCGCCGATAAACGGCCCCTGCGATCGGGAGCGACCGGCTGGCCGTAGGCTGTGTTCTCGCTTTTAATCCTTTTAACCCTCCGACGCCTGAATTTTTATTCTGAATTAACAGGCCCTCTTTTTTCTGCGCACACGGGGAAAAATGTAATCTTAAATCAATGATGGAAATATTCTCGTACATGTACAAGCGATATTATATAATGTAATCTTCTTAGAAGATTTTTAGTCCCGATTTGATTGAATTTGTGCTGACGCAAGTATCATTTGCACTCAATTCAAGAAACGAAAAATTTCCAAGAACATTATAATATACTTGTTTATACACGGGTGTATATCTGTCATTGATTTAAACCTCTAACAACAAGGTGAATCTTCAACGTATCCAGGAAAGTGTGGTGTTGGATTCGGCCTCGTGCTCTGTTTTATTCATTTTTCATATAATTCACGTACAAAGTGGGTAATATGAAACATTCTTTAAGAACAGAAACCACGCTGTAAAATAAACGAGCCCACGGTGTCACATCCCGACTTCAACCTTGTGGTTCGAGGTTTGAGATAATTATTTCCGCATAGGAACTTTATCGTCGCAGATAAAAGAACAAGTAACGAGACTCGATTGCGGTTGATCTTTATCGAATAATGCCGATCATGTCGATAATTCCCGCGCGCGATGTCGTTTAAATGGAACGAGTAAAAAAATCGCATCCCACTTCGCGGTGACAGGTGATGAGAGGCCGATCGCGCGTATATATCGAGAGAATCGGCTGAAGAAAAAAAGAAAGGAGAACAGGAAGAGGAGAAGAAGAAGAAGGAGGAGGAGGAGGAGGACACGAGATGTGAAAGGTGGAGGCATTGAGGAGAATCACAGGCATCGTTCGAGTGGCTTCGGATGAGCAAATCATTTCGATGGTCCTCCACGAAGCGACGACGGTTTCAAAGCGCGCGTTCTCGACGATCCCGTTGCGCGCGTATCTCACGCGGCAAAAAAGGAGCCGCTGGAGTGCATTCAGCGTGTGCAGCCGTCAATTCTCGTCCCCCCGCGTCCCACCGCGTAATGCCTTGCCCTCGGCGAGCCGACCAATTGCGCGCGCGTTACCGGCCGCGCGTGGCGCACCACGTGCGCCGCGCGCCGTATTATTGTTATCATTATTAAAATATTGCACGTGGTGGCACGTCTTTGAAGTTCACCGATGGGCAGACCTATCTCGAAGCGGCGACACCGAACGTTGTTGATTCTTCTTGCACGCCCACCGGCTATTTGCGACTCGCTTATCGCGGAAACACGTCGCGGATCGCTCGTTGATAAACGAACGGCCGTTTATCGGCGTGTCGCGCCGATAGCCGCTTCTCGATTCGAACGTCGGTGGCGGTAACGACACCGCGCTCTCTCTCGATTTCTCGCGGTTATCGACCGCGTTGCATCCCGCAGCCGTCCTTATCCGCGGTGATTTTGAACCTGTTCGGCGCGGCTGCGACGGACAGTGTCGTCCTGCACAGTGAAGAATTTTCTGCCAAATCTAACATATTTCACGCGTTCTGAACGGCCCACACGAGTCTGCGTGTTAATTTCATGCCGGATGAATATATGTTGAAAAGTAATGCGAATATTGTGTCAAAAATTCACGCGTAATTAATGCATTAATCGATATCAAAGTGTAAAATGTATTATTTTAACACTTACACATGTTGAATGTCGACTCGACGCAAAATACTGGGGTAACATAAACATAATATGTTAAATTAACGCATGGGCATGTGGAAAATTTAACACAAAAGTTTTAACAGGTATCGATTTTTTCACGAGTGCAAAATGTTTTTTTACCGTTTAGGTTGATTCCTCCGTATATACATAGTAAAAAAATTGTACTCGCCCACTGAAATTTTGTGTTACTCTAACATTGGGAATGTGTTAAAAAATACACAAATATAATGTTAAATTAACAGATTCAGCTTGTCGACCTACGTTGACAAAGTAACACGAAATTTCAGTGGACCGTTTTCAACACAAAATTCTTTACTGTGTTACGCTCTCTCGGCTATCTGTCTCAACGGTAAACTGAATTCTTAATGCTCGATTTCACCAGCATCGATTAAACCTCAACCTGAGTTTAACCTCCCTTCGGACAAAGATAAGGGTTAGGGTTTCGTCGACGTTGGTGAAATCGGGCATTAATTAATACGTCCGTTCTTGCGCGTCTCGGCACTCGGACATCGTGCGTAACATTCGCTTCGTCCTCAATGTCAAAAAGTCAATTTTGCCTTGATTTTCAGGGAACCTAAGATCTTTGACGAAACGTACGTTTTCCAAACTCCTCTCAATTTCTTCAGCGACAGGAATTTCAATTGGTAATCCTGTTAGTTAAGCTTAGCTTAATCGAAGTTTGGAGCACCGGGCCTTATGTCCGTTTCTACCATCGTGATTTAAATCTAATCGACAATTAACTCAGCGGACAATTGACCAGATCGCATTGATCAGTTCAGCTAACTGGCCAATGCGATTGGGCGATTCCCTAGAGTCAATGGTCGATTAAATTAAAATCATTACGGTGGAAACAGACGGTCTTAGGGATACCCATAAGTAATGTCGTTTTTCTCAGATTGAATAAATATCCACTGTATGAGGTTTTGAATCCCAATGAAACCATAACTGCTGAATATTATTGTACACAGCTTGACTGTAGATCGCTTTGCTTGATTAATCTAAATGTTGATATACTAAATGTTAAATAAAATTTTGTATAAGCATCAAAAAGCGACAATTACTTACGGGTACCCCAAATATAATTCGTGGCAGAACTCGGACTGGAATTTGATCCATGAAGACGTATGTGCCGAGGATCTTCAGTTTTCCTCGGGTCACGAAGCTTCTGTTGCAAGGGGAGGGGAGGGGGGTGGAGAGAGGAGCTTTTGTAAGGACGGTCGCAAAGTGTCACGTTTCACAAACGATGATCGCCGTTCGCCGACACGACGCTTGCGAATTCGAGGATCGCATATTCGCCGATGTTGCTTCGCACGTGTCTCGATACCGAACCCGGATATCGGCGGTGACCGGAAGCCGCCGCCGCGATGCAAATTCTTTGTGCTTAGAATTGGAAGTCACAGGAGTGTGAATTTTAATATCATCGCCTGGTGGGAAAAGCCGCCGGCGGGAGGTTTTTCGCGCGAACGGACGCGGGAATTCTCGCGCGGGATACACACCACGGCGCGCACGCTTCGCCAGATCTTAATATCTTGTCGAACGTCCCTCGTGCCTTCGCGGTATTTCGGCGGGCGTATCCTTCGGATTCTCGAGACTACGTCGCCGACCACGCGAAATGGACGGGGCGATTTCACGCTGGACGAGACGCGATTTTATTCGGCCCGCGGATTCCGCGTCGACCGGCCGAATATTTCGTGCGTTATGTCCTGGCGTCAAGACGCGAGCTTTTGAGAGGAACGCAATAATCTGATGTAACCAATAATTTGATAAATGTACACACACACGGGTGTCCTAGCATAAGAAGAATACCTAGATATCTTGGGAGTTTAAATATGGGGACCTTAAGAAGTCGAAAAGTGATCACAAAAAATTCCACGATATTTTATTTTCGAAATTATTCAAATTGTGCGCTTTAAATATTTCTCATCGTTAAAAACAAAGGAGATATTTAGAGGTGTTCTCCTTATACCGGTATACTCTGTATATTTGTTAGTTCAGTTTTTAGACAAGAAGGGGACTTGGTTTATAGTTTTGACCTTACTCATTCCTCTATACACTCTCATATACTCTAATACTATAATATTATAGTATTATATATAATTTTCTGTATGTAGGGGAAACCAGAGTAAGTTGACTAATTGATTATCTTTGCTATTTTCTAACAAAATCGAGGAAGTAGAGATTTCATAACCGTCTTTGACATATTTTGAATCTCTGCTTGCTCGATTCTATAATCTGTTAGAAAGTAGCAAAAACAATCGATCAGCCAACTTTCACCCCTTTAACCGACTTGTCCCGGTCTCCCCTAATCTATACCGCATATCCTTAAATTTACATTGCTTTTCATTTAATCAATTTTCTTATCGATATTTTCATTATACAAATCTTTCATTTCTATATATTTTCTTTACTACTACTTACTTATTCTATTTATTAAACTGTTCATTTCCCTTACAGTAACGCTACGAAAACCAGAGTAGTAAAATTAACTTGAATGATAAAACACGTACGACGATTCTGCGTCCTTATTCTGTAGCTTTTAACGCACGCGTTACAAATCTTTGCGCAGACAAAATGACGAAATAGCTGCGCAACGATGCGTTAACGATGACGAGATTCTTGTTACAAGTTACGAAATAAGGAAGTTAATCGTGATGAACTCCCGATGGCCGATCGTTAAGGAACACGCCGAACCCGTTGGCCGGGATCGCTGAAACGGAAAAGGTTAATATATTTCCAGTCGCGAGGGTTAAGATTATTAATGATAAAACACGATGGTGTGTTGGTGGTCGGCGGAAAACGTACACACACAAAGATAACCGTTCGTAATTCGTTAGTACGCGGCGAGCAACCCCGCGAGTCTAATCACTGGAGGCATGGTGCGAATATAATAATTTTAATTTGCGCCTTATGCGCCTCCACGTTCTTGCCCCCTCGTTCTATACTTACCTAATGACGTTCGTCGTTGTAATTATTCGAGACGCGCCGGCGCTAACATATAATTAAAAGTTGAAAGTGACGCGCTTCTCCGCGCGCGGCGAACTATCAGGATGTCGATGACGAGCACGATGCGAGTCCTCTCCTCCTCCCCTCGCTGTGGGAAGGGGGATATGAGCTTCGTTAAATCTTAATTCTAATCTTCTCGATTCGCGGGTACCTTCTCCCCCGTGTGTGAATAAGTTCGAAGGGGAAAAACGCGGAGTTTTCTTTTTTTTTTTTTTTTTCTTTCGTCGAAGAGGCAGAGATAAATTCGCGTGATTTTCCTGACGAATTTAGTAATCCAGACAATATAACGTCTAAAATCGAGGACGTTTTTAGGACGTCTTAAAGATATCTTTCTGATGTTTTGTGTGTCCTGATTTTAGACGTTACGTTGTCCGGGAAGTGGCGTTATATTATCGTTTATATCTGCATATACTATACGCTATAATTTCTCCTTGCTTGTGAAAAATTTATATGTATATTTACAGTGTGCGCGTGCGCGCATATATTTTGTAAAAATTCTTTATCTCTCACGTTCGTGAAAACGCGCGATCGGCAAGTCAGATTTTCCGCTTAACTTCGGGCGCAAGGCTGACGCTGTGCGCGCGATAGATGGCAGCACCGGCAGCGGGAAATATTTCGAGGGCCGTTGGGATTTGAAAAATCCCGACAATCGATATAATATCGACGTAAAGATTTCCGCTGTTTCGCCCGGTCGGTCCGGAGAATGGCAGCGGCGTGGAGAACGACGGGAGAAGAGATGCGCCTCGGCAACGGGAAAGCGAATAACAACGCAACGAGCGGCGGGCCGTACCGACATCGGCGATCGCGTCGAGAAACGACGTCTCGCTACCACGAGGACGAGTTTCCGAGCAATACGAAATCCATCCGTTCGAGGATGAATGCGGAGAAATCCACGAACAATGGGAGGTTCGCGAGAGAATTGATACAGCCGGGAAAGCTTCTTAAGTTAATACCTCGTGGCCGCTGCTGACAAACAGTTTTTTCCCTTTCATCGAGGGATATATCGCGGATACGATCGGTTCGTCGTCTACGAGAGTTTAGAAGGAGGTACAATTCGCTGATTCTTACGTTCAGCGTTGCTCGACGAAAAATTTGGTGAATGTTGTGTGATTGCCGAGAGATGCATTCGTAGAATGTGAACACTTTATTTGCCCGGTTATTAATATACGAAGCAGCAGATATTATGTAAACTTACGCGTGTGATAAAGTTACTTGTGGTTTGTGAAAAATAATACAACAGAAAGCTTTTCAACGAGAATATAATTTATCGTAGCCGGTCAAAACGGTTATTCAATTCGTTGGAAGTTGTACGATAACAAAGTAAGGTTGTGTACCTTCAGAGTTGATTGAACAATTTTTTTCATCATATTCCTGTCAAATTTAATTTGTTTAACGGTAAAGTTATAGTTACAGTCAATCTCATGGATATGATTTCATCCAATAGAAATAAATATCCAAGTAAATAAGTCTCGTCCTTCTCAGATATAATAGGTACAAACATTCCAGAAAGATATGCACAGCGAGTCAACGTAGTTCACCAGGATTCTATATTCTACCCCTACTCTTCCCATCGCTATATCAATGTGGCGTCAGTCCTGGTCAGGACGCAGCCTTGCTTCAGTTTGCCTCCAGACGTGCTATCGATGGTACCGTAGGTTCAGTCAGTATCTTAACAAAGGAATCTGATCAATTTAGTGGTGTGGAATCAATATACTTGTCGGAATCATAATAGGTCCTTGTAGATTTAACAAACTTGGTGGTTCCTTGTGTTAGACTCTCCGCCAAAATGGTATGTACTCTGCCTCTTTTCTTTTGACTCAGGTAAATGTGCAGTCGAGCGAGCTGATTCGATATGACAGCTTCTCATTTCATATTTCTTCCCTCCTAAAGACCCGGATCAAATTTCCACGCTTATTGGAGAGCTATTTCTCCTGCCCCCAATAACTGTACAACAATGGTAGATGTTGATATGAGAGCAGGTTTATCTACTTATAAATTGTCATAAACCAATAATTTATCATCTGATAGGTTTTTATATGTATATGATATAAGAATCTTTCTAAACTCAATGAATTTACATATGTGCAGTGCATAAGGGTAATACTGAGTGTTTCATTGTGATTTGTATAGTGCGGTGTACATTGCATTAATGTAAACAGTGATCATTTCTTAATCGTGTGTGTAGAGGATTAAATCTCCTGTTGAAATAGGTTAATGCACATTTCCCCTTAGGTCAGAATATGGTCCTTATGAAATCATATTTCTATAGGCTTGCTGTAACAAAGGACAGGCCCTCGAGGCATATAATGATCTTTTCTCAGGCAGGTTACCTCGCATCATACAGCTATTAATATTTTTCCACCCTGTTAGAACTCAATTTCATTTAATAGAGGATATCGGAGTCAAATTTAGACATTTTCAGGTCTGACAAGCGCATTCAGCGTATTGCATTATAGGTTTACGATCAATACCACACAAATGGTCTGTTGCGCAGACCAATAGGGGTTGTACATACATATATGAACACATAGAAACGCATCCCTCTGCGCAGCCTGCCAGGAGATGGTCCATACCTCCTATATACTATGCTCCACCCTTAGACTTCCTAACAACGGAAAAAACTCCCTTAGCTGCTTAATTGAGATATGACTCACCGCAGAGCTGGATCGATCCAGCATCCCAGGTTTGCTGGCTCTTTGTTGGTACGCTTACCAGCTCTGCCTTTTACAGAGATATAACTACGCTGAGATCAATAATATTTAGCTGACATATTACAGTGTCAAGAAAAAAAAAGTGTCAAACATACAATTTTTATTTTTGCTATTTAAAATTCTATCTGAAGTCTACTTTTCATTTCAGCAAAATCTGATTAATTAATTAATTGAAGATTCTTACATACAACTACTCTATGTGTGTGTGTGTGTGTGTCATTGAATCCAAGTGAAATATTTGTTGACAGGTGTGCATTCTTTCAAGTGCGCATCAACGTTTATATGGTTATAGGGACACAATTTCATGGCAATTAGACTCACATTGGTTGATTTTCTGTTACAGGTTGGGACTAACCATGTCCACTAAGAGGCATCGTGGGCGAAAATCAAGTGTAGATCATAAAATAACACATGAAGGCCATAATAGATAGGATGAGCGCATCTCGGCAGAGTGAAGCGCGTTGCTTTAATGAGAACTCTCCCAGGCCGCCAGTGCCAGGTAAAAAGTAAAGCAAACTTGAATCGAATGCGATAGCAGGGACGACCCTGGCGCACAAATGAAATTCGCACACGGGAGAGAAAGCCACGCGAGACTGCGACTACATGCTGTTTTTTTTTTCTTTCTTCAGGAGAGGAAACCGGAAGTTATGTCAGCAGGATCCGTCCACAGAGTCCCGCTCTGACACCTAGACGTTCTTCATTCGCAACACCAACGGTGGCCGGTGGTTGCGATGCTTCTGCACCATTGGGATTCGAGCCGGAGGGTTGTTGCGGAACCACTACCATGGAGAGCGTTTCTCCCCCTGCCTATGTACGGTGGGCAAGAAATCTGCACTCCCTGCTAGAGGATCCGGTCGGTCTGGAGTTATTCAAGAGGTACCTGGATCAGGAGGGGCATGTGGAACCGCTCAATTTCTGGTTCGCCTGCGAGGGCCTCAAGGAGCAGAAGGATACGGAGAAGATATCCCAACTGGTCAAGCTCATATACCGGAGGTTTTTTCTCAAGTCTCAGCTGACCATACCGGAGGATGTGATGAAGGAGGCAGACCGGCGGGTCAAGGAGGGCCGCGCCGATCAGAAGGTGTTCGACATCGTGCAGCTGGAAGTGGAGCGGCTGATCAACGAGACGACGTACCCCAACTTCCTGCAGTCCGAGGTGTACCTGCAGTACGTTCAGTCCTGCCAGAATCCCGACTCGGGCGGTTGCCCGAGCTCAGGCTCGAGCCGCGAGATGTCCCTCTCGTGCGGCCCGAGTTTACTGCCCACCTTGCACGAGGACAGCGAGTTTGTCGGTTCCATGCACAATTCGCACTCGGCCAGCGAGACGCCCGGTGAATTTAGGGAATTAAGATTGACCAAAGATATCCTCATGGCCACCCAGCAGAGCAGGGCGATGGATGTGCGGCCGAAGCCGGAGATGTACGCCGGGTAAATGCGCTTTCCGTACAACACCTACTCGAGCCTTTTCTTTCTCGTCCTTTTTTAATATTCCAACATTCACATCGTTCACGATACAATAATGCGCTTCGAATTCAGCCCTGCGATGAATGCCTTAACAAACGCTGGTATTCTTTGTTTTTTTTTTGTTTTTTTTTTCTGTTCCTTAGAAGCTTGATGTGATGACGTTTGCATAATTCAGATTCCACCTTTTGCGTTTTACATTTTGTCGTTGGCACTGNCCCCCCCCCCCCCCCCCAGGATATATTTGATATAACTTTGTTATCACCCCGACTACCGTACCTTGATCGCTCGTTTCACAATTTCTGTACAATTCCTGCGAATTGTTATCCGAACATCTCTCTGTTATGCGAGATAATCCTCGTTTTTCTTTTTTTATTTGCCGTTCATTTAGTTGTTTTCGTTTTGCTGTTTTTGCGTGGCATTTGTAGCGTTTACTTGCAACATGGGGCTAGTCCGTATCACATGCACGTATCCAGATTGCACGCACAATATTCCTCCTACAACCCAGTATCGAGACAGGATTCAGAGCTTCAGAGTTTGAGCAGTGATGCACGTACCGAGGTGGACAATATGTCCCTCACCGACGGCTCCGTGTAAGTTATTTTTTGAATTTTTTATTTCACATTCTCTCTCTCTCTTTCTCTTTCTCCTCCCGTCTCCTTCAGTTTTGTATTTGGCATCCCAGAGTGGGATTTCCTTAAATATCATCTGAATCTTTCGTGTTTCCGACTCCTCACCAACTCACGTTGCATATTCATCCTCTATTTACTTCGCCCACAGCGACGGATCGAGCAGTAGACAGAGGAGCAAAAAGCAATACGCGAAGCAATCTAGGACAATTAAAGAATCCGCAAGCGTGAATCGCGACCCTATGGCGCATCACATCGTCCCGCGGACTCAGCGCGTACCATCCCACCTGTCGAAGCCGATGACGGAGGAGCAATTCGCGGAGAAGCTGCGCGAGAAGCTGGAGATCGTGGCGCGCGAGAGGAAGACCCAGGAGAAACTGGACAAACACCTGCAGGAGGACGACTTGATGAGCGGGAACGACGCCTCGTTGGAAGCGATCGGTAACACCCACAAGACCCTGGGCGACGCGCTCAGGGAGAAGCTGTCCATGGAGGAGGACAGCGATCAGGCGATCCTCGACGAGCACGTGTCGCGCGTCTGGTCAGACCTGACGCCCTCGCGCTCCCCCCGGCTCTCCTCACCCAGGATACACTCGCCCGAGAGGCGACGGGGCCCCGTGCACAATTACCCGCGGCCCTACAAGCAGAGGAAGGAGAAGGATGTGTTCTCCACGTTCTCGGTCGACAGCGGCAATATCCACGACTTCCAAGAAGGCAGCGACCTCGTCGGAGCTGGCTCCATGAGTTCTCTAGGCTCGCACCTGCCCAAATCTAAATCCGTGCCATCCGATTACGCCGATTCCCTCCATAAGCAGGATATGTATCTTCAAGGTATGCGGTCGAGGGAAAATACGTGCTCGGGGTATAATCGGGGTTGCCATCAGACTTGGGAAACCGAGATAAGTCGTGGAACTTCAAAATGTCAGGGGAAAACCGGGGAAAGATATAAAAAAAGTCTGGAATTTTGAACTTCACTCACAATTCCTTTAAATTCTCTCAACCTTTTTATCCTTTTTTTCTTTTTCCAATTGTCTTTTGCTGGTCCTGAATTTGCTTTCAGGATTATATATTTTCAAGTTTGTGTCGCTTCTAACAATATAAGCTACTTCTCCCTACAATCCCTGCTTCTAAACGTTAAAGTTCAAGACTACACATTGCTCATGGGAAACGCAGGAAAGTCAGGGGATTTCAAAGTTCATTTGAAATGTTACTCGTCTCAAGTATCTCATTAGTTTGATATTTTAAGGCTTACCTTACCTTACAAGGAAATACACTTTATTGAAGATAATCGAAATATTCCAAAGAAGGAAAGTAAATTGAATAATCGCTCTTCTTAGCGGTAAACTTTTTCCATGTCCACATACAATCGACCTTTCACATCATCGTGCAATCACCAGCAGCCTGACGATGCTAACCGACGCTTTTGTCGCAGGTCACGAGCAGCAGAGATTCCGAAGGTCGGACGTGACGAGAAGATCAGCGACGAAGAAATCGATGACGGAGCTGACGGACAGTGGGGTGAGCGTCGTCAGCGACGTGCCGCCTTCCATAAGCAAGGACATTCGTCTGTTGTCCCGGTTCAAGGAAGTGGACAAGAAGGTGGAGCTGAAGCACAGTAGCCGTCACGGCAAGAGGTACGGCTCGCGTAGCGGATCGTTGGAAAGGCCGAACAGAGAAACTTGGAGCGTCGGAGTACCTGCCCAGCCGTTCGTCGCTGACCCGGGAATGCCACCGTTAACGCCACCCCACACGGTAAATCGTCATTCTTTCCTTTTCTGTCTTATTTCCTTTCCCTTCCGTTCTCTTTATTTAATGCAACACTTACGTCTGCCGCAGTCTATACAACTGGAAGAGACGTGTAGAAGGCTAATGGAGGAAAATCGGGCGCGCGCCAGTTGCAAGCAGCGGCACTTGAACGCTTCCAAACAGGCGTACGAGCCCGCGTCGCAGAGTCAATCGTACATGCAGTCTAACCAGTCGACCTTGAAGAAAACTAAGCAAGACGACTTCACCATTGTTGTGTTCAGTTTCTGTGACGAGCAGGTCCCCTACAGGACCAAAATTCCCGGTCACAACGTCACGTTGAAGCAGTTCAAGGAGTATCTTCCCAAGAAAGGGAACTATCGGTACGTGCGTCGTTGCACTCGTCCACCGCTCGATCTCGTGTTAACTTTCAGGAATATTTCAGTGGATAATTCGCTAAATGACGATGATAAGTTATTAGACGACGCCATCCGAGATTCTTTTTTTAAACTTTATGGGATTTTCAGGCGTTGGAGCGACTCATTTTCTTTGCTTCAAAAAAATTCACTTTTTCTTACTCGATTTAAATCTTTCAAAAAAAAAAGACAAATGTTTAACGACTCGAGCTTTAAATGCAAAAAGAAAGATTCAAAGAAAATAGGAAGTAACAATGAGATACTTTAACGATGTTCATCAAGTGAAGAGCTGTGATTTTATCTTTAAGTTGATTTTACCAAGTTTATCAGAAGAAACAATAATTGGTATGAGTACAATTGACTTTTCTTTAAATTGAATATTATTGAACGTTATTCTTTGACTGTTATTCTTAAAAGGTTGGCTAAGTTGTTTTGAAAAAAGAATTTAATTTCTGTTTCTTGTAAAAATTTTTTACTATATCTGAAATACACGCTTAAGACTGAGTTTAAAGTAAATTTTAGGTTATCATATAACTATCAGCTATCATATAACTTCTTTGTTCCTTAAAATTTAAATTTTACTCTTCACTGACTTTTATTATAAGGTCAATGTTTTTCATCTCTTAGAAGAATGCAATAAATAAACAATTTAATTTTTCACGTACAAATTATTTGAGAAAGACTCGTTTCTTACTTTTTTTTAAGACTAACTCACTGTTTTCTTTAAGAATAAAACTCATTTTTCCCACTATTTTCGACAACTAAATCGCTCCCGTGCCTGAATTTTTCAAAACGCGTAAAATGGAAAAATAAGAAAAATAAAAAAAATAAAGAAAATAAAAAATAAGAAAAATAAAAAAAAAATAAAGAAAAATCCTGTAACGGCGCCTTTCGGATTTTAGATCTAATTCGAAGCCAACTAACGTTAGAGTTTGAAACTGAAATTTGAAATTCGAAAGTGTTTTCGAGTTTTATAAGAAACTTTGTATGACATCTCGCCGTAGCATTTTTTCGGAACACATAAGATGAATAAACATTTTCTCTTGAATTGTAGGTACTTTTTTAAAACGGAGTGCGAAGACTTGGACACGAGAGTCATACAGGAGGAGATAACGGACGATGCCGAGGTACTTCCGTTGTGGGAGGGTAAAGTGATGGCGCAGGTTAAGGCGCTCGAGTAATAGACTGAATTTCAAAGGGAGGAGCCCGAGCGAGCGAGCGAGCGAGAAAGAGAGAGAGAGAGAGAGAGACAGAGAGAAATGCGCGAATGTTGACCAAGTGCCGCAATAAATATTATTTAAGAGATCCGACGTGCGACAAGGAGAGAGTGCGCTCGGTAATTTATATGTATACACATTAACGCTTGTCACGCGGCCTCTTTTTCTCGTAATTGCCTAAGAAAGTAGTCTTAATCGATCGAAAAAACGGGGGAGAAGAAAAAAAGGAAGGAATATATCGAGTCGAGCAATACCGCCGCGCGAGTTTGGAGGCTCGCTGCGGGAAAGCAAGCAAGACAGAGATAAAACGAAAGCAACGGCCTCCCGTCGAACTCCGTTGGCACGGACGCCCTCGGAGGACGACTCTCCTCGCCTCTCACTTCCGGTTTATCGTTTCGAGCTCACTTCTGCACTCGTCAAAACGGAGGAGAATGTGTTCTCTTTCTTTCCTCTCGCGGAAGAAAACATTTTGCTGGCACAGCAAACTTGTCAATTACTTACACGGACAACAAGGAAGATTCGTCAAGATTATTAATTGCTATTCGCTTGGATACACGGGCGGCAGGATAATTTAGCTCTGTCAGTCTGTCCAAACGTGTTTTGCCGCGACAGCGAAACTATCTCTCTTCCGTGCGACGTGTCTTTTTTGGCTGTTCGTGTAGTGACTGAGAAAAATTTACCGGCAAAATATCTTCCCGTGATTGGTTCGGATTGCTCTATTAACGAACTTACTTAGCGGATCGCGACAGCGTTTTATTGTATATACGGTTAGCATGTAGAGCGGTCTCGACTACAAACGCAACGTTATACACACACACACACACACATACATTTTGCCGCAGTGCAGCCCTTACGACACGCGGGACTGCCGTGGTTCAGTGGTCACGGATAGCGCACTTCCACGGGGTGGGGGGGGNNNNGGGGGGGGGGGGCAACGACGTGTCCGAGCATCGTGACCGACTAACAATTTTCTTCCTCTCGACGACTTCCCATAGTTTCTCCAGACGACTGTACAAAAGTCCGCGTAGTTGATCGCCTTAGTAAGGTCCGCGTAGGCACTATATAGACTTACGTAGGGAAGGATATTATTACAAATTATGGTCTAAGGGAGGCACATATATTACGTGTATTTCACGTGGCGCCGTGTTGTTCAATACACGTAATATATCTTGCGCACGGGACACGTCGCGACGCATGCGTCCGTTTGATGTGAAGTTTTATTATTTTTTTTATTTTTTTTTTTAAGAGAAATTTCGAGTCAAGTTTTGTTGTGCCACTCTGTTGTACTATCATCGCGTCGTCGCCGTCGTTGTCATTGTCACTTGACACTGTGAGAGATAATCTCACGCAGAACGCAGCCGAATGCGGTGTAAAAAAAAGCGGTGTAATAAAAAGAAGCCGTTCTTACCATTCTGTCGACAGCACGCTATGATTAGCATCATCGAGGCCGGAGAATGCTTTGGTGTGGGGAGAGAGAGTGAGAGAGGAGGGGGGGGGGGAGAAAAAAGAAGAAACACCGAATCATTAGCGTTTAGATTGTAATGATGTTTTTATCAGGTGCGAAAATATGTGCCTTTTTAGTGCGATAAGCCTCGAGATAAGCCTAAGAGAAGGTTAAGAGATATTTATAAATTGCAGAGTACAGGGGCCCAATTTTCTCCAAGCTAAGAGAAGAGAGAGAGCGTTGTTGACACGCGTCGGATGTTGTTTCTATTTCCCTCCTCGAGTCGTGTCCTGATCATTTTTTTTTCTCTTTTTTTCCCCCTTTTTTTCTTAGTGTCAGGACGACACCGTTGCGTCAGCAGGTGCGGTGTATCGTTCGACTCGCGCGCGTTCTCTAGGAGAATCGATTTCTTTCCTCTCGCGCGCACACCGGGCCCGCGCTCGTCACACACGCTTCGTTTAATCCTTTCAGTCTTGGTTCGCCGAATTTCTCGGTTAACTCGCGCGCCGAAAATTCCGCAAAGATTCGCCGTCTCGCGTGGGGATACGATGAATAGTTGTATATGTTGATAAGAGGATCGCACTAATATGTAAAGATATGTCTGATATACATATATAAATATATACATTTGATTCGTCTTTGAATTTGTATAGGAAAGAATGTTCAGTTGACTCGCGTGTGAAAGCCACGGAAAAGGATGAGAGAGAGAGAGAGAGAAGTTCTCGTGTAAAAAAAAAAGAGGAAGGAGAAAGAGAGAGATATTTTCTTGAAAGAATAAAATTCCAGGCTGAAGGGTTTAAATTGTAGAGATAATCGTAAAATGATGTAAGAGGTGAAATCGCGAAAGACACCATTTGCTTGCCGCGAACTTCGATCGACGGTTCGACCTTTATAATTTGTTGGAGCTCGTTTCCTGCGCGCGATCCCTATGGGGGGGAAAAAAAAGATCGAAAGAGAAACATATTACAGCAACGACGTGTACCCCCCGTTCATTTGGAGATTCAAGCTGCGCCGCCCGCGGAAAAACGCGGCGCGCGCATCGCGGTCTCGGTAACGATTTTTACGGTAATTGATCACCATTAATTAATATCACGAATGATAAAGTGTTCCTGTACCTAATTAATTATAATATAACGATTATTATTGTATATCAAAAGCATTGAGTATAATAATAATAATAACGCGATTTTCACTGGATCGACGGACGCTGTTTCTTCAGGATTCCTCGATCCGCAGTCCCCGTTCAGAAACTCCCATTGATTTTCCTAAAGAGTGAATTCCAAGTATTAAGGTGGGTATGCACGAATGAGCGAATATGTAATATGAACACTTATATTCGCGTCTGAACGCCTATACAGAAAAAAAAATTAGTCTTGAATCAAGAATAGATATTCTCAAGTATAAGCGAGAATATCGTAATCTTCTTAGAAGACTCTTAGTCTTGATTTGGTTGAATTTATATTGATGCACGTATTATTTGATGCTTATTCTTGATTTAAGACCAATTTTTTCTGTGCACGAACTCCTTTTGACAAACCACTTTATCAGCATATCGGCTCAAAACGTTTATTTCAAAAGGTTCTTAAAAGTAATAGCATTTTTGCTAGAAAATTCAGGAATTTTATAATTTATATTAAGTTTATATTAAGACTTGCAATACTTGGAAAATCTTCATAATACTAGTGTTGTTAATTATAAAATATCTAAAATTAAAGAACAAATGTGAAGAATTTAATATTCTTCCATTTTATCACATAATTTGTTATTTAATTTTCATTCGATTGTAACCTGTTATAATACGTTATGATATATTGCAGTTCTGATATTTAATAATGTATAGCATGATCGTTAAGACTCGGCTACCCCTCGGGCGGCCATATTGTTTTATGGTGTCAGAAGCGAAAAATGGCATACAAAAAGTTTCTTGCAACATGTAGCTTTATTTTCAAGTTTTTCCTGAGAAACACAATGATCTCATAATCTTGAAATTTGTAAAATGTGCGGAAAACCGAGATATTTGGCCGATATGTTGTGTAAGATCGCAAAATCATTCCTGACATAACGGGTCATTTTTCAGCCAGCTATCACGATCGCCAGAGTATGTTTACGCATGTAAAACTAAAAATTGTGTTACTTTCCGCTCTAAGAAATAATACAGCATGACGGCATTTTCCAAACTGTAACAACGAAAATTTGCAATTACTTTTCGTCCAGTGTATACCTAATTAAAAAAGGGATAATGTACGAGGTGAGAAAGGAAAGATTGAATTAATTTAAAAAATTCAGATATTGGTCCAAAATGTGTAATTTGCACACTAACTTTATTTTATTTACAATAGTGAATAGATCCTTGTCAAGAGTATTTTAGCTTGTTAATTTGATCAGTTGCCGTTTAACAATCACACCTGTTTTGATATTGTAGAAGTTCGATGGTTCAGCATACCTATCCTTCCTTTCTCTCTCTTTCTCTCTCTTTCTTCCGCTCCTTCGAACTTCATATTATATCAAAGTCTCCTCATGACGAAGTTCACGTTCAATTTTGCTCCGCCGTTTGGCAAAACTCACGAAATATTTCCTCGAAATGGCAGAGTATATATTTAACAAATGCATGTAAACGCGTGTAATACAATAAAAAAGTATCGTCATGAATATTGTGTCGCCGAGCAAGTTTATGATTCTGGGTATTCTTTTAAGCGATGCGGGTTTGAACCTTTGTGCACTTTGTGCGAGGATATTTTTATGGCAGCGATCAAGATTAGAAAAGCACGGGCAGCCCGTTGGCTGCGTTTTGACAACCGGTGGATGAACGTAAGGTATTCTTCTCGACGTGATGGGATGCGCTCGCCTTAACGGCGAGGATCACATTCTTGTATGGACGACCGGAGGAAGGAACTTGGCGAATCTGCCGTCCATAATATCCCACGAGATGCGTAACTAGGAAATCAGGAAGATCACTGTGGAGGATAGGCGGGATTGTAAGGCGCCTGTTTAGCGTACGCTTCGCTGGTGTATTGCGGCGGTGGATGTTGCGGAAAACCTGAAAAAGTGGAGAGAGAAATAATTAAGACTTGAATTATCCCAACGAACGCACACCAAGTAACAGTAACTTTACGATTTCCCACTTGAAGAATGTAACTGTTGAACACAACGTGCGTTGTGTTGCACTTATATTGTTGAGAGTGGGAAATTATTACATTGACGCAGTGTTAGTGTTGCTTGGTTCAAGGAACTCATTATCAGCGATATCGCTGTTCAGAAAGTTATGTCGGTAATACTATCATGACGTCACTAATGATAGTGTTTGACATTATAAGTTCACGTTAGCAGCGTTTCCGAGATGTGAGATGTGTTTGTTGACAGCATTGATAGTGTTAAGGTATTCAGAAAAACGTACTGTGATTGGTCAATTTGTTTGCTGCTTACGTTTTTCTGTGTACCGTGGGCTCTTAGCATTTTCGAAGCTCTCTGAACGCTATCGGTAGATAACAACAATGAACGTACACATGGCAGCTGTGTATACTATAGAATTTACGCTGGAGTGTTACATTATAAATCTGAGACATTTTTTATTTAATCACGATGAGGGATACCTTTTTAACACGTTCATTGCCAAGCTGAAAATTGGAATTTCGTATTTAAAAAATTTGTTTTATTTAGTTTTTATTGTGCTCAAAATAAGTTAATATATTATTTATATGCTTTCATTATTATGTACATAGGATTTATGTATTCTAAATATCTATTACGCGATAACGCGTGATTGGCAATGAACGTGTTAAAGCACAAAGTTGTGAGTGTTGGGAAGTCACTTGTTACTTGTAACGCCATTAATATTCTTTTCATTATTTACGTAATTGTAAGAAATGCATACACCGAAAAGTGAATGATTTTATTTAATTTTCGGTCTTTTTTATTTTGACAGTTATCACACGAGCGTCTCTGCTACGATAATGCTTATGATGTTAGCGTTCATAGCGTTGATAGCGGGCTCAACGATTTGAATCATGTTTCACGCAGTTCTGAGTATTTTCGAGTCGCCTGGATGCGATAAATTGTGTACAAAAATCTTGATGTACCTGCTGGGTTCGTCGGATATGGCACGTAGTGATTCTGATTCTCTTGGCTGGCGTAGCTCGGTGGCACGTTCGGCGTTGACTGAACTACATGCACAACATTAGGTGCCTGAACTTCTGGAACAAATACTACAACAGGCACAAAAAGATCCCGGGCGAATCGTAAGATAGGCGCGTTTGTCTCAGAGACAGCAAGCAAATTAACGTGAGGAATTAAATGAAATAAAAAAAAGAAAGGAAGTGAGGAAATATATAAATACATAAACATAAGCATGGTAAACGTAAGTATTAATATCTTACAAATTAGATGAGGAGAGATGAATTGTGATATGTCGACTTGTGTGTCGAATCAAGAGAGAAGTTTGATGTGTATATGGAAAAAAGGTATATATTCTTTTTAATACATTTGTAATATTTAGCAATGTAACACTCGTTTATACGACGAACTCGCGCACGCTTCACCTCGATAAAGTTAGGAGCGCATCGAGTGGTCACGATTGCGATCTTGCGTGATAATCGGTTATGACGGATGTCGAGTGACAACACACGATGTAAATAGTAGCCTTTTATTATATTCCTGATAGATACAATTTTACTATACTTTTGTCCATCAGTCTATCACGGTGTATAATTTACATCGTGTACAAATGGTTTCAATTTGGTTTGAATACGTTTCTTTTTTTTTTTATGCAGTTGATGAACCAATGAGAGAACTTGTTTGTGATTAATCCTCAGAATTTTCTCTTACCTCATGAGACTGTCGGCTACGTTTCCGAACTGCGGAAACTGAGAAAAAAAACGCTCAACTATTCTGAAACCAAGAGTATTGTCGTTCAACTTCTGTCATAATCGATTGCCGTGCCAACTCGTGAACACTATCTCGCAATCGTGGCCGTTCGATGCGCTCTTAACTTCGACTTCGTTCGAGAAAAAAAGAAAGAACGAGCCGTCGTGCGAAAGAGTGTACTTGGTTTCAATGCGGCCTGAACATTTCCAATGCAGTTTGGAACACAGTCGATAGTCTAACGAGAGAGTTTGTTTTTGATTCGCAGAAGGTCTCTCATTGGACCATCAGCTGCGTCTCGAACGATGTCGGGGAAGAAGGGGTATTGAAACCAAATAACTCGCATTCCGAGTACAATAATATCTTTCACAACTTCCAGTATTAGGCGACAACTTTGAGTCTAATAATACCACAAGACGAACACAAATGAAAGGAATGTTTGTTTGTCCGCGCGTATTACATAAATGAATCGTGAGAAATGCGACTCGAGGTATCTATCGTATAAAGTGTTCCGTGTAAGTGTTAATATATGCTTAACGCGCGATACTACCGTGTCTCTCTTAACGGTAATGATTAAAATTATTAAGTATATATGGATGTGCGTATATTGTCGTATATGGTACAAAAATAACGTATAAACTAAGAAACTAAGAAAACCTTTATACAACGAAAACTTGTCAGACACATCTGTTACACGGAACGCTTTGTACACGTACATGTATTAAGTACATGTTCGGAAGACTCTAAATAAGCTTAATACTACACGAAGTACGACCGGAGCCAATGAGGATGAAAAGGAAAGTGACTTATAAAAAACGGCTGCAGTGACTCGATGCAGGCTTTCTTACGCGTCTATCTTGACTTTGTTTCCACCGTGCGAATAAGATCTTATATCTAAAACGGCGGATTCTGCGCATAAAAATGCCACGGTCGATAAACCCAACGCGTTTATCCTGCAACTTAACGTAAAACCTCGCATGTGACTTTCATAATGTGTCTTTCATAAGAGGAACGAAATATAATGCACACAAATGCAACAAAACAGAGATAAAGAGAGAAAGAGAGAGAAGGGGGAAGAAATAAATGGAAAAGAAAATATCACGGCAACGCACGAGCACTTTTATAAGGAGAATCCGCTTCGCGATTATTGTACGCTACTATTATAAAATACGTTCCCCTCGGGAATTGTTTCAATGCGAGGTTACATATAGGAAGCAAGATACAAATAACTGTTAGAAATCTTTCGAACCCCGACATATAGATACTCTTCGTAAGACATTTGTGGGATGTGTCGGAATGGTATTATGCCATGGTTGGTCCTAGAAAGAATTACGATTCCATTACTGGCCAATTCAAGGGAGAAAGAAAGAGAGAGAGAGAGAGAGAAGGAGAGAGAGGTCGGGAATATTTAATTTACACAATACCGATTCATTTCAACACTGCGATCGCGCATATACCTCGTTTCTCGTATTCGCGCGAAAAGTCGTTCATTGCCGCTGTCTCTGACACACAAGCTACATATACATCATCGAGCGACGATTCACTTGATGAAGCGAACGTTAAGCCCGTCTCGGACGATCCACAATTCGCGACGCGCTTGCAATCGCGATCACGTCGTGTCGAATTACAGATCGTCCAAAGTGATTAAATCACGGGTAAATCGCGATCAGTGGCGTAACGTTGATCATTTGGCCGTAAAAAGTAACGATTGAAGAGTGTGTCAGATAGAAAGAGAGAGAGAGAGAGAGAAAGAAAGAAAGAGAGCTTACTTCCATAGACAGTGCCTCGATGACGCCGACGATACCATGGGCAGCAGCTGCAGCAGAGGCAGGATATACAGCACACTATGAGCGAGATGATTATAGCCGCTACGATTATCACCGGCACGACGATACCGAGTCTGGAATACAGTAATGTTACGTTATAGAGACACTCAATCATTTTCCATGACGCACCACTATCCGCTGAGCGAGTCAGCTTTTCAGATAATCATATCGTTAACGTCCAACGCTTTGCCATCTCAGTGTCGCTAGCAGAAAATTGGCACGTAAAACGCAATAGTCCACGTCTACGGGTGGACAATGTAAATTATGTATGATATGTATGATATGGATCTACAGAGGGTAAGTGATCTATGAACCGTTTTGGAACGGCTCGTTTTCTTCTTACATCTTGTATGTATTCCTTTTATATTTGGTTCCCCTTAAAAGTTCACAAAACTTACCGGTGAACTTGAATGGTGAAATTTTTATATTGATAATATATATAACTTTTATATCATTGTAAAGATAATTTAACAATGCGTAAAGTGAATATTTAAATGATAAAATGTGTGTTACGCCTATATATGTACATGTGCCAACTTTTTAATTTTTAACATTAAGAGGTCACTCAACAATTACGTCAAACTACGAGTGAGGGGGCCTATTAGTTTCCGCGACGGCTGTGATGGAAGGGGAGTAATAAAGGCCATGAAACGTCACATTAAGTCCTCGGCCCACTTATTTTCAAGCTGGATCTAAAGAAATCTAGTAACACGTAGAGAAGGAGAGAGAGAGAGGGGGGGGGAGGGGATAATTCCACGTGTCAAGTAATATTAGAAGGGTCAATGTCCAAATACTTCATGACAAAATATGACGAAGGGGGAGGAGGGGTAAAAAAAATACTCTAATTTCTCATGACATAATTGTCGCGAATGGCCCCTTAAATATCTTCAAAATCAACATCAAAATTGGATAAACGAACTATTTTATAGTTTGCGTGTGAACTAATTTTAGACTAATGCAAATTATTCTTTCACTTTGCATTCTGCTACGTCATTTGTAATATTTTGTTACATAATGCTACGTCATTTATAATATTTTACTACAAAATTTAATTTTAGACTAATGTAAATTATCCTTTCACTTTTCAATTTTTAACATTAAGAAGTCACTCAACAATTACGTCACACTACGAATGAGGGGGCCTATTAGTTTCCAATATATATATAATTTATCCTTTAATAAATAAATAACAAAAATGTTACGCTCACGTCGTACTTAAAGACGTAAAGCATACGGAATCGAGCATATCTCGAATACTGCTTTGTTGGATATCACACGAGAGCCGCTGGTAATTCATTGGGAGTAAATTACGGGCGATTACCCAGTTTTCAGTGCGAACTCCTCGGCGGTGCAACAATAGGTTCTTTCATTAGCTATGTCGACGCAGCAATAGGACTTGGAGGGATTATCGAGGAACCCCGGACACGAGTTCAGTGTTTTCTCGATGAAATTCTTGCTCGTTCCAAAGTTACAATCCATCCCTGAAAATCGAAAATCTCGTTGAAGTTCTCTTTGTCGAAACGGTAGCGATGTTTCTATCTACAATGGTCATTATACCCGGCGGACAAAAAAATCATCGACAGAATGTTCCTAAAATGATTCCTAAACCGAAGTTTCTCGATGATATATCAATATCGCACTTGTTTCATAGTGTATTACATGGATCCCAAACAATATGTATGGCTGTAAGGTGTCTCAAAGACATCCTTTAGACGTCTTAATGTTATCTAAAGAGAAAAATAATTTTGCCTTTATAGAGAGAGAACGAAATCATCGTTGCTACTGTACAGTGAGAAGAAAAATAATTTAAAAATTACTTAAATTACTTAAAAATTACTTAAAAATTACTTTAAAATATTAAAAAATTTATTTATGGGATATAAGGTTTATTTCACAGAAATAAGGTTTATTTAAAATTCAAATAATAAGGTTTATTTCACAGAAATATTACATCCTACTAATAAATTTTTAAGTATTTTTTCTCAGTGCATATTCATTGCGACAACGATAAAATTTAATTGGTATAACCAAATTAACGAATTATTCGTAATTAGAACGGGAACAGTTTTGCTGTCAGGATGAAAAATGTTCTGCCGAGTGAATTTTCCTCTAGAACAAAATAGTGTTCACACATATTTTACAAATTTACTAATTAATTTCACCAATTTATTCTTACGGCAAAATCATTTCTAGATTCAGCAGGATAATCCAACGAAAATGGCAATTAGCATTCTTTTAGGAACTCGTTCTGCTGTCCGTAACCGACAGACTTGCGACAGCATAAAATTTGCCGAGCCGGCGAATTATTCTTCGTGTAGAAGTCAGGAGGAGAAAAGTTGAATATCGAAATTAATGATATTCTTTGCCTGGCGCATTCGGTCGCCAGGCACGGCTGCAGTATCCGACTTATGTTATCAATTCGTACTCACAACCCGAGAGCGAAATCAGATACACGTCTACGATTACGCACTTTGTTTCTGAAGGCGAGAGCGTGAGAGTCGCGAGAACTCGCCGTTGGTTCGTGAAGTTATTTCCGAGCGCCCGGACGGTCGATTTCTTTCTCTCCTCGCTATCCGACGTCCCCGACGAGGCAGTCGAAGAGTTTCTCTCACGCGAGATAAACGTTCGAAGAGACGCGCGGAATAGGAGGGTCGATTCCGTCGACGCCGGCCACAAACGCTGATCCTAATTAACTATGCACTGTCCGGCTCGTTCTATGATGCGGCTCCCTGACATCGCTCGGAAAGGAGCAAAAAATAGATTGAACTGTAATAATAGGAGTTAAGTGACGTGTTGCATGTAGGCCATTAGATCGGGCCGCGTAAGTCGCCGCGATCGGCAACCGGCGATCGAATCGCAGATTGAAGGTTTCGTCGGCAATAATGCGCGGCCTTCGGAAGCATCCCGTCTGGAGGGACTGGAAATGGATACCCACACGTAGGAAGCGCTCGCAGTGAATTTCGTTTATCTTATCAGGCGTGATTAGACAGAGTCGAGCGAACAAACGAGCGACAGTAGATTTATTGTTAATTCACATATTCCCCAGTTACTCGAGAAACTTCGAGAATCGCGCCGAGTAACTTTCGAAAGCCGAAAGGGTGCACACATAAATGGGAAACGATTTTCTAGTTATGTTGATTTTTGTTAATTTATGTAAGTTATGTTGATCCTCATGTAAAGTTGGCTCTTGTTACAATTTTCAATGTACCCGTTTGTGTTGTTCCAACATATATCATGCTTGTGTTATCTCAATATTCTTTGTACTGAGTCGATATTCGACATGTGAAAGTGTTAAAATATCTCGTTTAGGACAATGTGTTAAATTCAACAAGATTTTCTCACTGTGTACACTGAGCGAACGAATAGCAGGCTTTCGTTGTTACAATTTGGGCAATGTGTAATATATACAGTAACAAATGTCGCGTGAAAAACAATTCATTGAAATTTCGTGTTACTTCAGGGTGCATATGCCAACAAGATGAATGTGAATAGGTGAATGTAATGTTAATTTAATTTTTCACCGCGATAATTTCTTACTCATCGAATCCGAACAGGATTCGGGCCGATTTGCTCAAAAAGCCGGGTGTGCAGTTGCGGACAGAAAAGTTGCGACGCTATTTTTAACAAGTTTCGGAACACATCTTGTGTCCAATAAGAGAGTCCGTTTTTTGGTTATTCTCAGGAGATGCATTTTCCTATTGTACTCGAGATGCGTTGTGAAACTCATAAAGAAAAAAGAAAAAAATAGTATAACTTTACAGTCCACGACTGTACACTGAGCGAACGAAGTGCGATCAAATGCAAGATTTCATTATTCGGACGATGCATACGAACGCAGCGTTTCGGGCCGCTTTTTTCATAAGGTGGTTTACCAAAGAAATTCAGTAATATACACATTCGCTGTTCGCTCGCTCAGTGTATACCCACCTTAAGGCGATTCGTCAGTCAAGTTCGCATTCCAAACGCGATACGTACACATTCACACTATACATTCGCTATCGTTTGTTGTTCGTTCGCACAATGCATACCCGTCTTGGGACATTGACTCACCGTTTCACAAAACACCACTTGTGCGCGTATCTGAGTTTAAAAACGTCGTATCGTTCGGCACGAAAAATGTCTGAGTCTCCATCTTTCGTCCCAAGAGACCTGACTTCGCGATCGCTCTCGGTGTCCTTTGAACTGCGCGAGAGATATCTAGTCGATGGCGAAAAAAAAATCGCAACACCCATATCTTGAGGAGATTCGGAATGAATATTACTTGATAAGGATGACATTCCGAGAAAGTGACGAAGTAAAGCAAACAAATTCTTCCATTAGATTGCACCACGAAGCATTAGGAGCTCGTGATCTTCCTGCTACCGATTCTATTAGCAGAGTATACTCATACCGATAAAAGAATCCTGATATACACGATCGGTATTTGATGTGTGCATCAAAAAGCGGCGTCCTTTTTAGGGACTCGTCTATCGGCGAGACAAAAGAAGGGCGACATATATATATATATACACGTGAGAAACCACCGTCTTCGATCTTCTCGCTTCGGCGGTTCGCGCGTTTTCCTGCGATTTTTCTCCTCACGTCTTCCCCGTGCAATTATTCTCCCTCACCCATTCGCTCCGATTTTCGTCACATACTGCGGGGATTATCTCTGACACAACAGCAACGCGGCTGAGAAGAAAGGAGCTCTTCGTTTCACGAGAAGCACGCGCCACTCCCCAAAGCAGATTCGATCACATCTCTCTCAGGCGCACGCCGGGCGATCTCTCGTTTCGTCCTTACCGTGAGCGAATCCTGCGTGCAGGCACAGCAACAACAAGGCTCCCGCAAACCGCGACATTTTGCGATCGGCAAGTCTCTCGGCGCGTTGCTGACGACGGCGAACCTCGGTGACGCGATCCTACGACGACCGAGTGCAAACTACGAATGACTAAGAGCCGTGGATGACGAGAACACAGAGCCCGATCAACAACCTGCTAAACAGTGCCCAGGTGGGCCGGTTCCTCGCACATGCGCGTCGAGCGACGATGACGTATCCAGGAACGTACATACGAATCGAATATGGCGGGGGCGAGATTTGAGCGGGTCTGGCGGGCAAAGTAAATTAAAGGCCAGTAAGGCCTGGTTGCAACAATATTTTATATTATTTATGTTATTTTGGTTTTAAGTGGGACTTAAACATCCCTAGTAGCACATTAAACTCAACATTGGCCAATGAAACGCCAATGAAATTAATTTGGCGTTACATTGGTTCAATATTGGCCGATGTAATGCTAGTGAAGTATGCTGTCAGGAATGTGGCTATCGTTACCCTTCTTTCTAAATAAATAAAGACAGACAAATATTTAAGTCTTCCTTAAAGTCTAAATAACGTCGGTACAACCGGACGCCTATTTAAGCACTTAAGACGAATAAATAAATAAGTTGCGACGTTATTAAGATAAATGGAATTATTTATTTCCTGCAATAATTAGTGCATTATGTGGATTTTAACGTTTCAAAGGGGCTATTAAGAAACAAGTTGGAGGATTTTGAAGGTAACAGAGCATTCTTTTCTGAGACTTAAGCACTTTACTGGAGTTTTTTTGTTGTACATGAGTAAAAAACGGGCCCACCTGAGAACACTGAACACCATCTGGTGTGATGCATCACGTATAAATATGCCGATGATGTCATACGTCGGCAATCATTCTAAGATGTCACGACTATGTCGATCCGATTAAATTTATCGCGAAGTATTGACTCGTAATTAGGTTCAATGAACAATAATATCACACACTTCTTCACATTATATATGTGTGTGTGCGTGTGTGTGTGCGTACGTGCGTGCGTACGTGCGTGTGTTGAATTATGTTGTATCATAACTTATCATGCTTATAACAAATTAATGAAGTAATTAAAATATAATATTTTTATATTTTATTTAATCATCTTCCTTCAATTTTTTTTTCAGCAAAGATCCAAATCTGTAGAAATTGAAATTTTTCAATCGGCTGACATGTCGTTGACTTATAATCAATATATAACTAGGTTCGAGTATTGATTAAGTTATCCGAAATTCAAAGAGCACTTTTAACGAATCTTCTAACGCAGCACCGCTAGATGGCGTCAGACGGTCCGTTGGCTATCCTGAAATATTTTTTCGTTGAAATTTGTACACTACCGTTCGTTGTATGGTACCAGAGTCCGTCTCGTCGTTTCGTCCACAATTTAATAAATCCAATTTTAATGGAATGTAACGTACTTTAATATACTTTAATACAACTATTCAATACAATGCAATATAATATACTTTTGCAACTTAATACAATATAATTTCAATGCAATATAATTGTATAATTTAATAAAATATTAAAACGCTCAAACATGTACCTATCTTTTTCGATGTAGATTTACCAAATCAATGTGCTCATGACATTATATAAAGTATATAAGGGTTATAAAATTGGCATTGTGGGTTGTCAAAACACAATACGCCCAATCTTGGAAAGATTTCGAAATAATAATACGAATAGATTTTATTTCGTAATTCCTTACAATTACTGCCAATAAACTATTTAGTATTATTTCCATCTTATAAATAACCATTATTAACATATTATTGCAAGATCAAAAAAGTCAGTGTAAAAACAGATATTTAAAAAATAATACAATAACAATAAACCGTGTATACCTTTGTATGAAATTACTTTACCAAAAATAAATGCTACAAGATCAAGATATCACGAAAGATATAACAAACTCGAATAGGAAACATTAATGCCTCGAATCCTCGAGTCACTCGTTATTAATGAGTTCACCAACAATGTGGCCCATGTCTACATCATTCTTCAATACAAACGAATGGTAAAAACCACGCTGGCATAACTGAGCATTCAGATTTGGATGTTTTGTCATCATGTTTTTATAATACCTGACTGGGACCCAGCCGTCAATAGTGCCGTAATAAAACCAAAGTTTATCACTATACTTCGATATAGTTTCATGATCAGCCTCTTTGATATATTTGAGCTCCTCTTTGGCAAGATTAATTATTCTATACAATACCCTGGGATCCAGCATTTTCTGAACTACCTTGTTATATTTCGCTGGGATGCCATAAAAGAAACTAAAGACACTTATCATAAATGTTTGCAGGAATGATGGGAATATTGTTGTAAAAAACCAAGATAAGAAGATCCACAGCGGTGCCACGCGTGATATCTGAAAATGAGGAGATAAATATTTCAAACTGTACAAAGTAACCGTGATATTTGTAATTCTTTAACAGTAGTGATAATAGTAATAGCAATTCAATGGGCGGAGCAACCGGTGCGCCTAAGGTCATTTAGATTTAGAGATCTATTGTACAACCCCCCACTCTTTCTTTCAGCTTAGATCCTGAGCTGCAGCCTCTTATCAGAGGCCAGGTCTATCAATTCATTAGTTCTTGTCTGTCGAAGTTCCTCGGGCTTTAAAAAAGCCTGGCCTCATAATTTATATTTTTTGCAAGCTAGAGCCAGACAGTGACATAAAACATGCGCGTTGTTCTCCCCATTATAGTCGCATAGTCAATACACGTTTGTAATACTTCATGAACGTCATAAATATTGCGGCAATAGCTAACATTAGATATACAGATACTTGCGATATTGTGAAAAATCCTGCCATTGCGAGTCTCCGCCATGTATTCTATCGTTGGGAACAACATGTAGCACTTTTTCACTCTCTTGTTGATGTCAGGATCCCTCAGCAAGTTGAGCAGAACCCAAGCACCTATGGAATGTCCAATGAGATACAGCTGAACGTCTTCCGGAACATAGGTCTTAATGAATTCCGCCTGTGCCGCAAATATCAACGTCAAAGATATGCATGGGAGATAATATAAGTAAGGAATAAAATCCATCTGTAAATATGCAATATACCTTGTGCTGAACTTGAGCCGTCAAACCATAATGATCCCGCCACTTCTTATTACTGGGCATAGCGATGTCCAGGTTCTCCGGTGGCTGAACATGTCCAGCATGACCGACGACCCACACAGGTGTGTCGAACGAAAGTTTCGAGTTGATCGCCTTGATGAAGCTCTCATAAAAGCCAGGGAGACCCGGATTTCCCGTTATTACCAACACTACCTGCTTGGTGGAGTGAGGTAGAGGCTCTTCCTCTATCCACCGGCCCTCGGTTATCACCTCGGTCTGCACCTGGTTACAGTTCACCATCGCTCCTCGCATTTTTCTGCAGTTTCGCCGTTACTCAGACTTTTATTACGCACGATCGTTCAGAACTGGAATAAACTGAAATTTTGCGCGTTGTTATCCGCTATCGGACTCAGACGTGCGAAGGTCGCTGCAACGGTACTTCATGATTGCACGGTAATAGCGGTGGCGTGGTGGTAGTGCGGTAGTGTCAATGACAGCAGTATGGCAGCGCCACGGCATGGAAGATCAGTGATTGACTGACGACTAACGTGAGCCGAAATAGCTCAGTTGGGAGAGCGTTAGACTGAAGATCTAAATGTCCCCGGTTCAATCCCGGGTTTCGGCAAGAGGGGGTAGATTTTTTTGCCAATCGACGAATTTTATAGCGAAAGGACGGAACGATTCGGTAATTTAGACTAGATTTAATTTTCGAGGTTAACAGTTTTCGACGGCAGTGTTCTTTTCTTCCTTTCGCCGAGTTTGCATTATTTTACGCGAATCAACGGGAGGGATAATTTCAGTTCACAGTGCTGAAATATGCCGCATGAATCACACAGTGTCGAAATGTTAATTTTCTTTTCTTTTTTTATTAACTTCGACGATATTTCAAGTACACATCTTGTATCTTTCGTATTACCCTTCGGTTCGTTCTTTGCTTATCGATGATTTATCAGATAGAATATCGATATCACGCATCAGACAGGCTTAGTCAGATTGAAGTTAACGTTTTGAAATACTGGCGATCAAGAGACACGGTAATGTCTCGAGCCAAGTGCGCGAAAACAAGCTCGAGTGGAGAGACAACACATTTACCCGAAATTATAGGAAGAAAACATGCGATTATCCATATTTTGTTCGCCCAATTGGATCGATATGCTGGGGAAATATCGAATCATATCGAGATTCTAGATGTACAGTGGCTATAATAAAAATCGCAATACTTTATTCGATGAGTTCCGCAGCGCGCCTTTGTATTCGATGTGAAAATGTATTTCTTGGCAATGATCAAAAAACGTACTTTCCTATTAGATTCCGAAAGCGTTGTAAAATTCATAAAAAAAAAAAAAAAACGTTTTATCACACTGAAAAATCCACCTAGTTGATTCAGAGAAAATTTGCTTTGGATGTGAACAAACAAATGTTTTGATTGGCGAGAAGCAAAATTTGGTTCTTGAAAAGGCAAATGAAGTTTAGTTTCAGAGAACCACACCTTCGGTTCGGAGAACGAAATTTTGGTCCCCACAGCCGAAACATTCGTTAGCCCATGTCCAAATCAAATTTTATTTGAGCAGAAATTAAACAGGGTTTTCAGTGTATGCCGACTGTACGGCAACTCTTAAGATGGGACTTGAGGATTTTGTGCGCCAAGTTACAGACAAGTTCAAGATAGCGATTCAAGGTTCTCGTGAGAAATCCAATACATCCGGCGATATCCTTCGGACACCGATATTTCGTAATGTTACCTTGAAAATCCGCCTTTGGCGCATCATGGGACATTGAACGCGCACTGGGAATATTTATCGGACGTCCGACGAATATATCCAGAAACATCATTGCGTATTGAAACGCCCTCGAATATTAATCGGAAATCCGGAGTATCACATTTGGCTGGGCTATGTCCGATACGCAAATCGATTGCATATTCATCCCGCGACCTCAAGTGTCCGCCGGAAGATCGAATATTATTGGATATTCCGAAGGGTGTGCATTCGTCGGACTCGAGTTCCGCGGCGGACGTAGACGGCGGACGTTCGATCGTCCTCCGGCGGTGCCGAGACCGGTGTCGAGCACCGGCGTCCTCGTGGTATCGCACGGACGGCAGCAACGAGGAACAGCACCGGAGGAGGCCCGTCGTCGTCGTCGCCGGCTCCGCGCGTCTCGAGCGTGCTTTCCATCGTCGAAAGAGTATGGCGGCGGTAATTCGAACGCGCGTCATACAGGCCCGCGGCCGGCGGCGCACGCGTTATGGCGTTTGATCGCGCGAGGCGGGGCGAGCGTCCGGAGTGTCGAGGTTGCACGGCAAAAAGCGCACGGGTCGCCCTCGTTATC
>NW_014555233.1:42649-85682 GCF_001313825.1 Dinoponera quadriceps | reverse complement strand
GGAGGAGGGGGGGTGCGGCGCGCCGTTGGAGGGAAGTCACCGCCTCGAACGCGCCGCCGAGCCGCCATGCTGACGCGCACGCGACATCCGCGTAATCGGATGATCGTACCTCCGGCTGGTTCTTCGCGAGCGTAACCAGGAGCTCCTCCGGTGCCCACCGTCGCCAGGAACACCATCCACCGCTGGTCCAAGTCCGAAATAGGACTCTCCTCGAGAGGCTCTCTTGGCTCTCAGGTCGGATCAGGTTAGGCCAATTTGCCGCGCAGGTATCGCGAGCTTCCTTTCTGGCGTCTCGAGGCTCGTCGAGATCACTCTCGCGAAGCAAGCCGGGCTATCGCCACGAAATCCTCGGTATGAGAGACCGGCGACTTTCCTCGTTGCCTCTCTCTCTTTTTTTTTATTGCTTTCCAACAAAAGACGCAAGATGACGGACAAGTTTAGTCGTGTCATCCACTGCGATTTTCTTTACCGAGTGCGAAATAAGGACGAACGACGGTATAATTAGACTTGTGTCGATTCGCGTCTCTTGCTGGAAAGCAACCTTTGTATTGAGCACGGGGAAAAGAACTTGGTCGAATTTACCAGACAGTGAACGAACCAAGTGTGTTTCGGTTGAAAGAAACGAAGTTTCTGGTTTGTAAGGACCAAATTTGGATAAATAAAAAAATGTTGTTTCTTTCTATCGGAGGCGCTGGTCTTTTCACTGTAAATTCTGGTAAATTCCAAACTTTTTTTCCCGTGGGTGGGACGACGGCGCGATTTTCTAAAAGCGCGATCTTTTAGAAAGGAAACGAGGAACTCGTTTCGCCGAAAACCGCTTTCGAGTCGGACAGGGCTCTACGGTCAACCGTGTACGACAATACGCTGGTTTAACTTTGCCCTTTATCCGTTATTCCATCTCGAACGCGCGGCGTACTGTAGGACAGTGAAACGGACAAGGGATCCCCGCTGTTCGCCCATGTGCACGCTAATATCGAGCTCGCCGGCGGTGGAAATAACTGTAACGCGTCCCACGTTTGCAATAAACGACGTTTCGACGCGGCGGAGTTACGAGCAAAGTTGGCGCTCGACCTCCAGTGCCGTAGTACCCAGGCGGCAGAAATTTCGAAAAAAATCTGTCGAAGACGTCCGAAGGCGCGTTCCATTTCCCTTCAAATATCTCTCGCGCATTCTTATCTTTCATCTTCGAAAAATCTGTCCTGCCGAAATACACGCGCAGCAGCCAGGGATGTGCATCGCGGGCGGGAAATTTGGGGAGCCGAGGGTTGATTTTCCGCAGAATCGAAGGGAAGTGGAGTACTGGACAATATCTATCTGCCGAAACGGGTCCGGCGAGCGAACTCTCCCGCCGTTTAATTACGCGACTAATTACCGGCCGATCAGCGCCGAGCGCTTTCTCGCGGACCAGCTTGGCATTTTCGCGCGCCGTAGGAGAAACCCGTCGTCGCCTCGGCGCGCTCCGGAGCGAAGACTCGCACTGGCGAAAGGGGCGGCGGCCTCGGCGGGGCCGTGGCCTGCNGGGCGCGCCAGGGGCGGCGCGCGGCGGTGCCGGCCCGACGCGACGGTGGGGCCGCGGCCGAGCGAGCCGTAGTCCGCAGTCGCAATTCGGTCGCTCGACGGTGCAGATGTCGGTGGTGACGCCGCATTTGCGTCGCACGCAATCTCCTCCGGGTCTACCGGAAGTGTAGTACCGCGCCTCCGGCTGAAAAGTTCAATCCCGGTTCCTCGTGCCGCGTTCTCGCGCTCTACATCCCGTCGGTTTCTCGTCGGCGCGTCGCTCCAGCGGTCGCCGGGAGTTTCACCGAGTTTCGGAAGCCCGGACGGATCCAACACCGTTCGTGAACGTCGGACTATCCGCGTCGCGACGCGATACTCGTCGCGTGGAGGAGCCGACGAGCGGAGAAGCGAGGCTCGCCCGTTCCGCCCGAGGACGCTCTCTCGACGAGAGCGCGGCTTTAAGCTGCGCCCGGCTCGGCGCCTGTATTAAAGAGGGATATGCCCGAAGCGAGTTGACGCTTCGCCGACTGACAGCCGTGCTGCGCTCGTCGCCGTCCCGGAGCGACGGGGGACGCTCACCTGGGCTGTGTCCTGGCGAGATCGTGAAGGGATGCGAAGCTGCCGGGGTGGACACGTCGCGTACGTCGGCCTGACGACTTCGTAAGCGCGGCTCTGCCTTGCGCGACTACGACCGCCCGTGCAAGATGTAGGCTTGCTGAGGTGCCGCCGTGTGCACCTTCGTCGCGAACGGTAGGCGACGACCGGTTCGTTCCTCTCGCCCGTTTCTCGCGCTTACCGTCACGCCGATTCTCGTCACGCTCGTCGTCGTCGCTCCGACGACTGTCTCCGTCTTTCTCGAGTGTGCTGGTGAACGTCGTCGCCGAGCAGTGGTGCCGCGCCGGGGAACACGATAGAGGCAGCGCCGTCGTGGCAAGCGATCCTGTCGGCCGCTCGACTACGCTCGTTTCCGGTGCGATGTGAAACCAGTGAAACCACCTCTCCAGTGTGTAGCCACCCGACGACGACTCTCGCTCTCGTCGCGCCAGGATGATGACGAAAGGCTGTCGTCTGTCGGACGCGTTCGACTAGTCGTCACAGTGGAGTTCTGCTTAATCGCAGGTAATTTCCGCCGCCGTCGGTCAACGGGACGCGGCTCTTCACCCCGAGTTTCCGGACGCGAGATTAACCTCCTCGCGTGCCTTCGTAATAACGCGAGCGTCTGCTAATTCGACGGGAGACGTGGTGCGACTCGGGTCGCGAAGGAGCCGAGCGCGCTCCGGTTTGCTTCGCGACGATTACACCGCGGCTTTCTCGCCTTTCTTTCCTCTCTTTCGGCCGATATGCACGAGTATTCGCGAAGCGTCGGGAGACTCCGCGCGGGGTGCTGCCGATCCTCCGGAGTGTTAAGCCCGCGGGAGTTTTACCAACGTCGCCAACTCCCAGGGTAAAATCGGGCGGACCGGTTGCGTACCGGGGAAAATATGACTATCGCTGTTTTTAGTTACTCCGGAAGGTCGGAAAGATTACGGTTCTCTCGGTTTAACGACGGTTTCGAAACACACAAATGCTCTCTTTTTCCCTCTGTCTTTCTCCTCATCTCGTCAACAACGCTCGTGTTAGGTAAATAGCACTCTGCTCTTTTATCTGGCGAGTTTCGCAAGTATAGTTCAGAGATCCGCTTGATACCGGAACGTCCGACATTCTTGTACAAACTTCGCGACGTTTCAAAACCGGTGTCACGCTGCTCCCGAGATAAGCGAGAGAGAACGTCCAGTCCGTTGTGCTGTCATCGATTGTCGAACCACCGCCGAGCGAATGTATTTTCGCACTCGTGTCCGCTGCGAGAAGACGGCAGTTGTTTCCCCCGTAGCGAGCGTTCCCCTGAAATCGGCCGTCGTCGTTTCACGATGCGAGACAATCGGCCCTCGGGTCTCACCCAGGGGCGTGTGGAATCGTAAAGAAAAGGAATCGCCGGTCTCTCTCTTTTTCTCTCTCGGCACGGTCGTTTTGGATTTTACCCTGAAACTGGGCCGCTCGTTGCCAATTTCCTCGGGTCGGCTCCTGCCGCGACTTTTGCGAAATAGGTGTGAGAATGGGCGTACAATTGCCTGGAAGGACCTTACGGGTTTTAGCGCGTTTATTTTAAGAAGGCCGACGTAGGAGAAAAAGGTGCACGGTTGGAAAGAGCGTGAGAGGTGGGGGGGAGTGGACAGACAAGATAGATTTGTCACGGTCCGGGCTAAACCTCGCCGGAGGACGCCCGAGGAAAGTATGTACCGAGGCTGTGTAGCGACGCAACTTGCGAGTTGATTCGACAACAAAAGCGAGATTTTCGAGTGAAAGTTGATAAATTCGCGAGACGCGACTAAGTTCCCTCCGCGGCGTAAGTTCGATAACAGCGCGCGGGCTGTTACGAAGGTTCAAGAGTGGATTACATAAGTATAGGAAGCGAGTAGATATATTTGAATGAGAGCGCGATGTGCTGTCGACAACATCACGTGGAAGCGTCTCTCCAAGGAGGACTCAAAGACACAGTGAGAGAGAGAGAGAGAGAAGATTTGCGAAATGTTGTGGCGCGACGTAGACGTAAACAAACATTAACTGGAATTGTATTTGCCGATACAGTTAGCGCAATTCGTCGCGTTAATTCTTCCGGTATCAACGGGCGTTCCGTGATCGAAGGGAAATCGCCTGATAGAAAATGGGAAACTGGAAAATGAGCAGTTAGGCCGATCCCTGTTTCTGTTTTTTTCCTTTGTTCATCGAGTAATGGTGCCGTCGAATGCTCAATCGCGTCATCTGTTCGATCGCACTTGTTCGTTATCGTGCGCAATCTACCTCTGTAAGGTCAGGTTAAGTTGGCACTAGTTACGCAAGAAGGATCCGACCCACATGGAATACGTTTCGAGGAAAATGAAAGTGAAAATTTGACACATGATTTAGGTCTTTCATTTTCTCGCTAACTTGTGGTTCGGGCTTAACCCGGTGATAATGTAAACATTGTTTTTCTATTCATGGTTAATCATTGAACATTAGAAGTTACTGCTACGAAATAATTCGTATAAGGATTAACCGTGAATAGAGAAACACGATTTTTATATCACTATCACTTGATTTAAGCCACAAGTTAACCAGAAAATGAAAAACCTGACGTAAAAGATATAAATAGCACTGAGATTCTTCACAATCGTTCACGAAGTCGAGCGTGATCTATTCTCTTTTTAAGGGTATTCATTGTCAAGCGTTAAAAAATAGGTTAAAAAGACTAACAACTAGTAAAAATGGTACAAGTGGTTGACAATAAAAACTGTTTTTTCCTCAATTTTAAGCGCCCATAAGGCTTGGATCTTTTTACGTAGATAGGTCTATCCATTGGTAACAAAATCTCAAAAATCATAATTTTATGGTTTGGATCTTTCTTGCATAACTAAAGCGGCCAATCGGTGTGTTTCGGTTGCGTCTTCGTGAATGGAGCCTCGTTGTAATTCGGCGTCGTGAACTCCCGTAAGATCATTACAGATCGAAGCGACGACGATCGGAGTTGAACGGAGTCGAGGAGACGCTCCCGGGGATGTTTACGTGTTGCGTACAGGGAAGCAGGAAAAGCGGGAGGCAAAGGACGGGAAAGAAAGATCGGCCATGATTCCGACGACGACGCCCGATCGGGACGGCAAAAATGCGTGTATCGTGGAAAATTCTGTGGGGAGAGGAGAGGGGGAAGAAGCGGTAAAAGTTCAGCGAGCTAAGCGAAAACACAGCAAAACGTGGTGCCGGCTGTGTCGAAGCAACAGCAGCGCCAAGAGAGAGAAAGAGAAAGGAGACATTCGTCGCGCGCGCTGCAGTTACAGCGACGAATGTCTCCTCGACCTCGGAAGCGAGAGGTTTTTCGCCTTTCCGATCCGACGTAAATTTATTTATGAAGACCCCCCACACAGGGTTCTCTCTTCTTTTTGTCGGGCCGGATAGATGACGAGCGAGCGGATTGTTCCTTTTCTTTTCCGTGCGACGTGCGACAGAGACGAAAAGAGTTACGACAAACGTTAGACAGAAGAGCCGATAATGTTGGACTCCGTCATTTTCGGCCATCTGCCGCAGCAATTTTGCGGCACGCCAAAGAGAGAAAGAGAGAGAGGGAGAGAGAGGAATCGGCTTCCTCTACATGTTAGAAGATTGTTTCGGTAGTCGTCTCGATAGGCTATACTTTGGCCCAAACGTGATTCCACTGCAAACATTCTTTACGCGTCGTCCATAATTCCTCTCTCTTCTTTTTCCTCTTTTCTTCTTCTTCTCTTCCNCCCCCCCCCCCTCTCTCTCTCTCTCACTCACTCTCTCTTTCTCTCTCTCTCTCTTTCTCTCTCTCTCTCTCTCTCTCTCTATCTATCTATCCCCTTTCCCCTTTTAATTCTGCTTGATTTCCTGGTTCACGGCGGGAAGAGAGTCGTCGGGAAACTTTTACCGATATACTCATTAACCGCTATCTACGAGGAATTTTGCTTTATCGGCGAGACACTGTCAGAATTGATTTCCAGTACTCGTATTAGAAGTACTCGCTTTTCCCAACTGTTTTTACCACGATCGAAGAATATGTATATTTTCTCGAAATATGAAGGAGAGATATAGTGATGGTAGATGAGTAAAGTACGTAGCAAGAGAGATATATACACAGAGAAAAATTAGTTCAGTCTAAATTAAGAATAGATATTCTCATATATAAACAAGAATATTATAATCTTCCTAGAAGATTTTTAGTCTTAATTCGATTGAATTTATATTGATGCAAATATCGCTTGCACTCAATTCAAAGCTAAAAATCTCCTAAGAATATTATAATATTCTTGCTTATATATGAAAATATTTATCATCGATTTATATATATATATATATATATATATATATATAACATTTTTCTGTGTAAATACTTTGACTGTGACAAAAAAGTCGAGAAAAATGAGTATCATTCAATTCACGAATATATACATGTACAAACATATATGTATATACATATATATCACGTGCTCGACGGAAACGCGTGCTTATAGTCGGCAAACCAAACTTCCGCGGACCTCGGAGCCGGAAAACTCGCTTTAAAAGGTTTACTCGGCTTATGCGTGATTCCTTCCGATGCGTGAATCTTTTGTTCAAGCAGAGGACGGTCGTGCGAGCGGCGAGTACCTCGCGAGTAAACGGTCGTGCCGCAATGTTTTTATTACGCTGTCCATTGATATAAATAAAATTACGCTGAAATAACACACACACAGACACACACACACACTTGTACGCATTATATTCTTCGTCTGACTGAAGTATAAAAATACCGTGTAACGCGTTTCACGCATTTTACACGTTGCGTCGGATCTTTTTATTTGCGTTGTAATTCTCCCGCGTTTAAACAAACAATAGCGTTAGATGCTGACGTCGAATAATTTCTCGCGATAACTTTCGCGTAAAATGTTTCTGCATAGAGCAATTAATTGTACCAATAATCCCGATATATCGCGGGCTACATTTGAATATCCAGCGAGTATCTCGCCGCTGTATTGGATTATTGTTAACAATATACCGATGTACGAGATGGGGGGAGGACGAGTTGTCCCTTTCTCTTTTTTCCGCCTCCCCCGATGTCGGACGTGCACAGGATATACCGACGTTAATCCGACTTTTTAATTAAATGCAAAGCGAAGTTTAGCACGGCTCTCGATGAGCCCGGACGAGATGACGTTCCGATTTCGAGTCACCGGGGTATAAATCGTCACGGATCGCTCGATCATTTCCGGTTTGAGGCATGATCGATGGCGCGCAGTATTGATAATTTATTACAACGCGTGCGCGCAGCGCCGCTAAAAATGTGAAGAAACTTTATCCCGCGGTCTCGTCGGTCTGCATATTTGCGTGATTTGCATTTAATGCGATCTTCATGTTAAACGGGTAAATCTCGGAAGTGAACGGTAACATTTAACGCGACGTTATATCGCGGCGGCGGGAGCGCGCCAAATTCCTCCTCGTGAATCGCCGCTGCCGAGTGTCTCGCGATATATACAGAAAGAGAGAGAGAGAGAGATACCTCGTAAATAAATATTAATAACGCGGCCGGGACGCGAATGGATTTCTATGTTTTCACGCCTCGGTAATAAACGATTACGCCGCCGCCACTTACGATACGCGTAATAGTTACAACATACGGAAGATACAGGCAAAAGAGAGAGCCGGCAGGGAGAATTCGAGCGAGCAAAAGTCGGGGAGGGGGGAGGAGCGAGTGCAACGTCAATAAATACATCCACCGCCGCTGCCGTCGCGTAGGCGGGAGGAGGGGGAGGGTGAAAACGTATGTGCGCGGATTTAAATTCAGTCAGTCATTCTCCCGATGAGCTTAATCGAAGTCAAAACATTCGGCCGGTCGGACAAATTATTGTCGTCGTCGTGCGCATTCCCGCACGGGAACTCCGGATGATCGAGCTACCTTACCCAACGTACGTGGCGAAATCTTCGTCGTAGAGTCGTGTGGCCACGCGGAAACGACGTAAGAAAACGCGGAGGACTTGCCGAGTCCGGGAAAAGCACCGAAGGTGTCAAAAGTGCGCGCGCGCGCCGCACGAAGTCCCGGTTCTCACCGACGTGACAAGATCCACGACCGTTCGGCTATTGTTATGCATTTATCAGACACGCGTCATCGATAAGCACCGTCGTGATTAGATCGTTGCACTATCTAGCCTGTAGGCCCCGTTCGCTATATTCCGCTCTCCACGGACGGCCAACGTGCGTTTGGCACCCCCGGGTATGCGGTTTCTCCTCGTTCCTCCGGACGATAATTCCGGACGGAACGAAGACTTCTGACGGCTGTGATTGGTCAGGCGCATTATACGCGACGCGTCTTAATTTCAAGACGAAGTGAGTGATTTCGCCGCCGCGTATATTTATTAATAGTGCGCGAAACGACGCACGAGCGTACACCCGCAAAGATTTCCTCAAATCCGCTTCGCGTTTTTTTCTCTCCCTCCCCTCCCCCCTTGTCGCTCTTTCTCTCTTTCTCTCTCTATGGGCACATAGACGCGCGAAGGTTACGAAGAAGCGGGAAAAATGCGCAAAACCGGTTTGTCGCTTTAAAGCGACATTATACGACAGTGGGTCTAACAAAGTTCTTAAGCCAGATACTTTTTCGCGAAATAACCGCACATGAAGCAAATTGTCTCCTCGTTACAGCGCGAGCTGCTCCGAGCTTGAAGTTGAGCCGCGCGAAATGCAATTTTCCAAGGAAAAGCAAACTTTCCCCTCTCTCCCTCTCTTTCCCCCTGTCTTTGAAACTGACATTGTCAAACGGGCTTTCGTGAGAATCACGCGTCGGAGTTCCCCGAGAAGAGCCAGAATTCTGTGACGCCACGACGTGATTCGATTTGACGAAAGAAAAAAAAGTTCACTCTCACTCGGAGATTTCTCGCGTGAGCCGCCGTCCGAGCCGAGTGTCGAGCCGAGGTGGCGTTTATTTTGCTTTGACGACTATCATTTCGAACGTTCGTTACGAGCCTCCTCCGTCACCGGGGAGGACGTTGTCGAGGTGCGTGCGAGCGATGTTCCGCCTACTTTGCCGGAGGAACGCTCGGAAGTCACACGGCCGCGGAATGGTTCGCATAGTCGCCTCGCGAATCACGTACATTCGCCTGGTTGCTTAATGTGCGCGCAGCCGGAAAGTGCACTTTCGCGGAATACAAGAACAGAAGTCGTCGACGAAGACGACGGTCGCCCGGTCGATTAATGCCTAACGAGCAGCGAAACGGTGCACGATACGAAGAAATTCCGGAGCGCAATTTCCTATGTAAACTACAGGGCGTCGCACTAAGAAATAGTTCGGTCCCGATGTCTCATTATTAATATGAGTCTCATCGGCGATAAAACGCGTGTAACAAGCGTTCTCGCGCATGTATATATACACATACACAACTTGCGTTATATTCGCGGATTCCATCTTATAATTTTAGTGTTATTTAGGAATACGTTAAAAAGAATGTTACGATTTACGAAGACGCGCTGGAAGTAGTCAATGTTACGGTCTCAATATCTCAGTGTTAATAGGAATCTTATCGGCAATAAAACGCGAATAACAAGTATCCTGCACGCACACACAATTTTAGTGTCACTTAGGAATATTGTTAAAAAAAACTACTTACGGTTTACGAAGACACGTTGAAAGTAACCAATAATACGATCTCGATGTCTCAATGTTAGTAGGGAGCTCATTGGCAATAAAACACGCATCCTCCACGCACACACAACACGTAACATGCATTACACTCACGGGTTCCATCCTATAATTTTAGTGTCACTTAGGAATATTGTTAAAAAAAACTACTTACGGTTTACGAAGACACGTTGAAAGTAACCAATAATACGATCTCGATGTCTCAATGTTAGTAGGGAGCTCATTGGCAATAAAACACGCATCCTCCACGCACACATAACGCGCATTACACTCACGGATTCTATCCCATAATTTTAGTGTCACTTAGGAATATCGTTAAAAAAATGTTACGAGGAAAGTAGCCAATAGTACAGTCTCGATGTTAATATAAATTTCGATAAGGCGCGAATAACAAGTGTCTTCCGCACGCACACACAACACACGTTACACTCACGGCTTCTATCCTATAATTTTAATGTTATTTAGGAATATCGTTTAAAAGAATGTTACGGTTTACAAAGACATGCTGAAAATAGTACGGTCTCGATGTCGCCATGTTAATAGAAGTCTCGTAATAAAACGGGAATGGTAAGTATATACGCGTGTACATTACATCACAGATTCTATTTGACTGATTACTTTAATGTGATCAAAGAATATCGTTGCTGGGAAATGTTACGGTTTGCGAAGAGTTGCGTTGAAAATAGCCAATCTCGATGTCTCAGTGCGTTAATAGAAATTTTATCTATGATAAAAAGCGAGTAACAAGTCAATCGCACTCATCACGGAAAGGAAAGAGTTAAATCGGTGATAGATAATCGCAATTTTAATGATATTCTCACACACGAAGCAAAAATATTATAATATTTTTACAAGATTTTTACTCTTGAGTTGAGTGCAAATAATACTTGCATGGATACAGATTCAATCAAATCAAGACTAAGAATCCTCTAAGAAGATTATAATATTCTTATTTATATATGAGATTATTTATCACTGATTTAAGACCACAATTCTCCACGTACGCACGCTCAAACACACCTTACGTTTGATAATATTATCGTTGAAACGTATCTTACGATTCGCGAAGACTTACGCTGTGAGTAAGTAGTCAATAGCCGGTAGCCTGTATCGGCAACGAATATGACGACGTTTATTATAATCGAAGGCCTGGAAGTTACAGTCTCCTGCAGCTGGCCTTCCCACACTCGGCCGTCTACCCGAGCGGCCGAGAGTAACAGTGCCGTAACAGACGGGATTTCGGTGTTCGCTATCAGACGCTCGGACGCCACCCACAAGAGACGCCTATTACTTCCGACGTTTCGCTTGAAATCTCGCTCGATAGGAAAAGCGCGTATTTCCGCGTGAATTCCTTCGCGCTCCTTCCCCTGACTCCTTACGGTGTCGTTTTCGTCGAACAATAGTGCGTATTCGAGGCGATCCGAATTACGACGTGTAAGGGGACTCGCGCGCGAGCAAACGCCTACTTCGAGGAGCGGGCGGGCGAGCGAGCGGGCCGCGCACGTGTTTAAACTCACACGCGTGGCGGAGGGAGAGGCGAGGAAGAGAAGCGGGACCACTACGCTCTTACCTACGCGCATCACGTTGCGTGTAGGACCAGCGCGTCGCGAGTGCATTTCATGTACTCTCGTCCCTGTTGAACGACGTGACCGCTGGAGAGTGCCGAGGAAGCGAGAGAGAACGAGAGAGAGAGAGAGAGAGGACGAGAAGGACGAAAGACGAGACCTCCACCTCTCCTTTGTGCGAACCGGTCGTCTCGGTCTTAGCGCCGTATTGCGAAATTTTGTCCTATCAGTCTCGGAGCAGGTTCGCGAGAGTGCCGCTTGCCTCTTCGCGGCCCGTAGACGTGATTTTTTCCGCTCCACACTGAGAGAGAGACAAATATTTCATACCTGCGACTATAATTATCATAGTGAAAGAATTATCAAGCCGGGAGAACCATTTTCCTAATAAATGTCGCTACTGAGAGTTTGGTTGCGTCAATCGAAAAACGAGCGATTCAAGTGCGATTCGGTTGAAGGAAACGAAATTTCTGGCTGTAAGAACCACAAATTTGGTTTCGTTCAACGAAGTCGCGTTTGATTGCCCGTTTTTCGACTGATGCAACCAAACTGGTTTCTCCGTGTACTATCAGCGGTAATAACCTTACATACACATTGCCGCTACTATTTTTGTGGTTAAAAGCATAAAAAGGGTATGTCTGTGGCCGCGAAGATAAGTATAATTTCTCTCGGTGCAGTCACGTCACCGGAGAATAATAACTTCCGCCTCGCCGGGAGTCCCAAGTCGAAATTTTGGCCTTGTATCGAGCTTTGATTCTTGAGATAGCAAAATAGCTTTGATTTCAATTCTAATAATATAATTATACTCCTACTTTGATATCCCCTGGTGATGTCTTAAATTTCCCTTTTTCGTTTTACCGCCAAGATAGATTGCTGAAGATAGCATTAAAATTCAATCTGTAGAATTATAGGCTCAAAAGAGAAGTTAAAAAGTGTCAATATCGTCAAAGTAGGCTTCTATTAGTGTACAGGTCGTCTAAGTAGGCGCAAATTATCTTTGAGAGCGTCAAAGTAGCATCGAAATTTCGACCCGAGTTGAAATTTTAGTCCCGGTTTCAGTTTAATTCAGTTCTACATTAAATGTTCAAAGGTCTTCCTTTGGTGCTACAAATAGAGAAGTTAGTGTCATTTTCACCACTTGGAGACTTAACGTAGAATTTAAAATTTCGATCCCCGGGGGGATCTCTCGGAGCTTCAAAAACGCGACGTGACAACTCGGACCGAAAGTCCGACCGGGCTCGGAGATCCTCGAGGGGATCCGCGCGCAGCACTTCGAAGCTTCGAGAGAACGGAAGCCGGTCGATCGGCGGAGAAATTCGACGAACCTCGGTATTTATATACCCCCATCTCTCTCCATTCGAGCGCAAAGCGCGTCCGATCGCGCGACGAGAGCGGCTCGCGAAATTTATGGAAGATATCCTGGCTGGTCTCTTTCTCTCTCTCTCTCGTGATCTTGATTTTCGAGCCACCGGTTCAACGCAGCCGACCGAGTTGTGTCGGGGACCATGACGTAAGTCTCGCTTCCTGTTTGCCCGGGTCGGCTTGACACCGGCACGAACACTGCCTCGTGGCCGTTTTTTACAGTGCTTTCGACGTATTTGCAATAACCTGCGCGCCGCGAACTCCCGGCCGGCACCCTCGGCTCGATCTTCCAGTCTCTACGTACCTGTTATTTCTCTCTCTCTCTCTTTCAACCTACCCTCTCCCTCTGTCTCTCGCTCTTTTCGATTCAGGAGACCCACGGGAATTCTTCGCACGGAGGTGAGCTAAGTGCATCGGACGAAACTAGATATACAGCTTTAAATACGAAATACGATCCTCTCCGCGGTCGGGACGCGATTCGCGAGATAAACGCCACAAAGTAAGAACGGAGGTTACCGCGAAGAGACGAGCTTTAGGTGACTCGAAACTGAAGGCGCGCTCTTTACGAGTCCACTTGGCCGAACAATAATTTTACATCCGTCACGGCGGTGGTACAAATGGACCTTAACAAACACGCTCGAGTTTTCTCCGCGGCGAAAATGGAACTCTTAATGATCCGGCTATACCACCAGCTTTCTCAGCCACGGGTCGGAAAGTACAAGCCGCGAGAACATTTGGAAAGCACTCGGCCCCGTCCTTCGGCCGCTCTTGGCCCGGCCCGACCGTCAATCATTTAAGGGACACTATTCTGCCTCCTCTGCCCGTTCCCCGTCACTCCTTTGATCCTACCCTGTAATATTGTTCCTCCCTTCCTTTGACTTTCTCGAAATGTCAGTTAGCTAGCTGGCTGGCTGGCTACGCGGGGTTCTCATCGGGTACCTAAGCTCGTCTCTTCGATCTCCTCGTCTCCACGTCGTTCTCGCTTCCGAACAACGATTAACTCGGGCAGCCGCTTTGTTCCTCCTCGTAAAACCGAAAATATCGGCTAATTATCGTATTTCCAAGCAACGACGTTGATAGCGCCTTCGAGCGCGNGTCGACCTCTCCCTCTCCCCCCCCCCTTGTTTTCGTTTCCCCCTTGTGTCACGTTCCGTATATGTCATTCGAACCGTTCGATTGAGATACAGGGTGCAACAGCGGCGAGAGGAGAGCAGGGCGGCTTGTATTTCTCTCTCTCTCTCTCTTGCGGAACTCCTCGAAGTTGCGGGACTTTTCCCGGCTAACAAACTTCTTTCTCTCTGACCTTCGCGAAGTGGAATCTGGATCGTAATTGTCGAGTTTTCGAGAAGCGCGCGCGCTCACGGGAACTGCAGGAACAAAGAGGAAAACAAAGGGAGCGCGAGAGAGAGGAAGAGAAAAGTTGAGCGTTTTACATTATAATACGCATAAAAGCCCACAGTGCGTACAGAAAGAAGGAAACAAGAGAGGCCGAAACCACCCCGATGTCTCAGTTATTGTGAATTCTAGTTACTCACTTCGTCTCCCGGGATCGTCGCGCGTTGTCGCCGTACGTTAACTCCGATTAACTCGATTTGGCTTCGCCGTCTCCTCCGTTCCTGCCTGGTGGTGGTGTAACGCAGAAAGGAACAGAGGGGGGGAGGAGAGTGGGGGAGGAGGTAGCGGAGGAGGCGAATCTCTAACTCATCATTGGTTAATTCACACCATCGTTCGCGAACGACCAACCTTGGGACGTTACTTTGTGAGGGCGAGCGATACAAATTGCATTGTTGCAATAATCAACGGCGGTCTTTCGACGTGGAAGCGCGAGAGACACCCTCTGAGAAAGCGACGGAGCTGTTCGGGCTGGCAGCAACGAGTCGACGAGCGGTTGCTCGGCAATGCGATGCACCCGAGCGCTCGTTCGCGTCATCGACTGCAGCAGTGTGCTGTCCTGCAGGAAAGCTTCGCGATAACTTTATCTATTTCTTCCAGGGATCTCGGGGAAAACAATGGTAATTGTCGTAACCGTGACCTCTACTGTTACCAGCGTTTTTCAAGAGAAGGAAGCCACGCGAAGAGAGAATGTTACAGTTGCTTTCTTTTTCATGCGAATTGTCCTCAGCTTCGTCGTGTTTTCTACAGAGAAAAAAGCTCTAGATTCGAGTAAATAGTTACTCCGATAGTCCTTAGCAAAATTTTTCCTTGGATTGATCTTACTTGAATGTAGAAGAAAAGAAATGCTACATTCAAGTAAAATTAATCTAAATAAAAATTTGCTAGCGGAGAAACAACAGATTTTGCTAGAACAGCAAATTGTTTGTTAAGAGTATTAATTGCTTTTTGTTGGATATATGGACGGTAAAGTAATTTGGTTATGCTGCTTAAATTTCATTGCTGTCGCAATATTTTGCGACAACAGCAAAATTATTTTTTCCGTAATAAATCTTTTTGCTGTCTATACCAACCGCTGGCTATGTTAACAAGCAATTTGCTGTTCCACCTAAATTTGTTTTCTCCCTAGAAAATACATATAATAGTGGAGGAATACACTGTCAGCGAGACTTATATTTTGCCACAAGAGACATTCTTTAATGGTAGATTTCTCTTCCTAAAATACGAATAGCACGTATGAAACGGAAAGATGATAAATTAAAGCAGAATGTCGATATATGTTTCTCGGTTGCAAAATTCTGTGTAGCAATTTTTAGTATAAAGTTTTCTCTCTCTGTGTACGAAATATTGACGAGAATTTCACCGACCTCGGGAGATACCTCCTCCATTCCATATAACTGATTACTCTACGGGCTGCCGTACGCAACCTTATATCACGCATTAGCGAAACAAAAAGGCACACATACGCATAAGTTAAAATTAATCTCCGATTATGCTCTTCGTTGACTATGCTCGCTTCATTTGAAACAAGTGCTGTACAGTTACTGAAAATTTGCTCTATCGCCGAAGGTGGGAGAGAGAGAGAGAGAGAGCTAGGATTCGAGTGGTCAACACACACAATCGAACGTGACGGAGTGAAAGAATATGAAAGAAAGGACGAGGGGAGTTAGAGAGAGAGGTTGAGGTGGCGAAGGGGGGACGGGAAGGGGAAGGATGGAGATAGCGCAGGCATGCAACAAAAGTAGATATCGCAGCGTGATATCGCCGGAGCGCGCGCGCGATCGCGCGCATTGCCATGGTATGAGAAGGAAAGAGAGAGATAGAGGGGGAGGGGTGCCAGAAAGAGAGGGAAAAAAGAGAGAGAGAGGCCGAGCGTGTACTGCGAGAGCCTGGCTCTCTAGTCGGGGGCAGAGGCGGCGAGAAGGGGCCCCTAACAGCCGTGGCGCACACACAGTGGTGCCTAAGGAGGTTTTTGCGGACAGCACCTCGTGATTTTCGTGTCGTTTCAAACGATCCTGCAGGCTCGGAAAATTCGAGACGATTTTGGGGTCCTACTTCGGTTCACAGCCAACGCCAAGTGTACCCTTTTAATTTCAAGCTCCGTTTTTCTTACACGAGCGTTACGTGTAACGTTGTTTCAGCTTGAAAATCAGAAGGGCGTATTTAGCGCTTTAGTGCCCGCAATCGAAATTTCGACGCTGCTCTAACGCTCCCGAGGATTTAGACGTCCTATAAACTAATAAAAACTTATTTTGACGATACTGACACTTTTTAACTTCTCTCTTGAACTTTTAATTCTACAGATCGAATGTTAATGTTACTTTTACATTTCGACGCTGAAAAAGCGAAAGCAGAAATTTAAGACGTCATCAGAGTTGAAGTAGGGATTATATTATGTTATTAGAATTGAAATTGAACCTATTTTGCTGTCTTAGTTTCTAGTACGCTGTGGAATTAAAGGTTTAACATAGGGGCACAATCGAGACGCGTCCAGAATAGGACTCTCCTGGGGATCAAATTGCGGTGGAAAATGTGTTTGGTTGGATTTATCTGAGAACGAATAACCACGCGCGTTTTGGTTGAAGGAAACGAGTTTTCACGAATCAAATTTGGTTTTTACAAGAAATTCTGTTTCCCTCGACCGAAACACGCTTAGTTGTCCATTGTCAGATAGATCCCGCGAAACTCACTTTTCAGTCTGTCTTTCTGCAGATTTATCGTAACAACGTCGTGAACGGTTCGTCGGGACGCTCGCGTGAGCGTGAAAAATTTTCACGAATCTCCAGAAAAATACCTTTGTAACCATCTGTTCCATGCGCCACCGAGCGCCATGTGCGACCTGACCTTTCCCGCTACACCGACTGTACACCCCGATCTCAGTTTTCTGACGGTGGCCGACTCTGAGGAACATCGTAAGCAGCCGCGATGCGACACAAGCCGGTACAGCCTGTATCAGCACCGGGGATATCCAACTCGCAGCGGCGCGCCGTTCGTCATTGGGGATTCCGCTTTTTGTTAATTATGCTTATGCTTTTTTAATCCGCCGCTGCCGGCTCGCCGGGAGAGCTCTACCTTGCTCCAAGTCGAGCAATTAAGCGGAATGGCGCAACTGCGTGGAGTAACCTAGTTGTACGCCTTATCTCTCATCGGCGGCGTAGCGTGCGAAACGCGTGTATCTCGTTGGCGCCATCTTTTTTCCCCTGCGGCCGTTGCCGCGATCGTGGATCGTTTTAACCCCGTGTGCTCGCCCGTTCTCTCGCTTCCAGTCCGCGATATATTTTTCTCCAGCCGTTGAGTCGTACCATCTTCGTCGATGATATGTCAGGCGAATTCCTCCCCCTCGATCAACGCGCTCCACAGTACAAACACAGTGTAAATTTCGTCGATGAATGATTCCCGACGTAAACTTTTGCCCCTCGACGGCCATACGTTTCGGGCGAGGCAAGAGGCCTGTTTCCTTTTAGCCCAGCTAGCGCTGCACCCCGTTCTTTTTCCTTTCAACTTTACGTCACGTACTTGTTTCACTTTAAAGGCAAAAAGTCTGCTTCGGCCGAGAAGAGCAGACTCGGAGTACAGAGAGAAAGCAACCACCTGAAAGTCCTTCTCGCAGTGATTCGGTGTTATAGTTTAATTCAATAGGGCGCGGGCGATCCCCCGGGCACACGAGGCTAAGCTTCCTCGCCGTGTCCGACGCGCTGAACGTTGCTCGCAGCTACGCCGATCTGATAACGCCTAACCACCCCGTGGCAAGCGTGGCAGATAGGGCGGTAGTTGGATGCGCTTTTCTGCCCGACGCTAAAGGTGCTTTTCCGTTTTTCGTGTCGGCGGTGCCGCCGACGGCGTTCGCCGCTCCGAGGATGCGCCCTTAACTTTCCGCACCGGCGAACTTTCGCGACACGGATAACCTTCGGCCGGAGTTTCAAATTTCGCCCGAGGAAAGGTCAAAACTCTTGACCCGGCGCGCGCCCTGGAATGCCAATTTATCGCGGAGAATTTATTCACGGGCGAAAAAAGACGGGCGCCGGTATCGCCGAGAGAGAGAGAGAGGCTCGCGAGCGGGCGTAACGCGAGATTTTAACTCGAGCAGTGCCAAATCGCTCTCGAACGTGAGACCTTTGCTCGACGAGAGAGGCGAGCCGAAACACATGGGGGGATCGTTTATGGAGACTTTGAACTGCAACTGCGCGCCGGAGGGACCCACGCGGCTCACCCTGACAAAAAGATAGCGACACACTCGGCACCGCGAGGAGGATCGCTCCGTCTCTGTCCGATGCTGCCGTAGCTAAAAACGCTTGTCCCCTTATCCACGCGTGTAACCCAATTTTCACACGCTGTTAAATTCCGCCGAGCGCGAAGCGAAAATGAGCTCTATCGGGCGGCGTGGAAGTAACTAAAATAGTTCATTCGGGAGTTGGTTGTCGCGAACGAACTAACCGGAGCCACTTAAATCGCGAGACGACATTTCCCTCCAAGGGGACCGGCGACTTTCGTCGCACAAAAACGCTCGTATTCCGTCGAACGGACGGACGCACGCCGGTAATGGAGCGCGTAGCGTTGCTTGTTTTCCCGCGGGCGCGTTCGATAACGCCGAGGTAACAGCGGCGAAAAATCGCAGACAAGTGAAAACGCACCGTCTCGGCAATGGCAAATAATAAATCGGCACTTGTGTCTCAGAGAGAAAGAGAGAGAGAGAGAGAGAGGAGCAAAGGGAGAGAAGCGCGAGATGAAGAGAGAGCTAGAGTAGGAAGAAGAGAGAGAGAGCCAACGAAAGAGAGAAAAAGAAAAACCACGGGGGAGACGAGGACGAGGGAACGAGAGAGAGAGGAAAAGAAGCGTGGCTTCGCCTCGAGTAGTAGAAGAAGAAGCGGACGAGGAGTCTCGTTCGGGAAAGGAGCGAGAGAGGGCTAAGGGGGTAGGCGGACGAGCAAGCGAGAGGAGGAGGAGGCTGAAAAATTCAGAAAGACACCGAGCAAGAAAAGGAGGCGGCGAGAAGGCGGAGGGAGCGGGAGAGAGTGAGAGAGAGGAGGTGGCACTGCGGGTAGAGGGGCCGAGTGGGTGCGGGGGCGAGCGGGAGAACGGGCAGGAGGGAGGAGAGGCAGAAAGCGCTCTGAAACTCGTTGTTAAAGCCGATAGAGCGCTACTACGGGCCCGTCGGCCTTGCACGCCACCGAGCCGCCTGTATATCCCCTTTATGCTCGGGCAAGAGAGAGACCTCTCTCTCTTCCACTTCCTATATATCTGAACGCGCGAGCGCGGCGCGGGCGCGCAGATACGAGAGTTCCACCCATCTCTCTAGCCGCGCGCGGTATATACGGGGTGATCCGTGAAATCGTGACGGACCGATCGATCGGTTTTTCAGGCTCTCTCGCCACGCTCGACCGCCGTCCGCGGCTTCGCGACGCGCGAGAGCTCAAGATCGGTCTCTACCCTTTCCTTCCGCTCTTCCTTTTTCGAGATAAGACGCGTAGGAATGCTCCGGACAATTCGGAACTGATTCTCCCCGCTCCGAGTCCGCTCGGGCGCGAAATCTCCCTCGGATGGAGCCGAGGGTCCCCGAGAGAGGCGATCGACGACGTTTTCTTGATCACCCTGTGTACACGGGTGTATACGGAGGAGCGGGGCCTCCTCGGCGTCGCTCTCGAACGCGCGCGTTAGAAACGTGAAGTCGGAAAGTAACGTTTATTTGTCATACGTATCCCGTGACCGTGGTGGTTCCTGGGGTTAGGTCTGGCGCTCGGCTCGGGTTGAGTTAGGTCTAGTTTACTCCAATTTACGAACGACGGACTCACGCCGGGCAGGAGGAGGAAGACAGAAGGGTGGGGGTAAGACGAGGGGACGGGAGGAGGGACAGGCGAAGAGAACGGCCCGAGGGACTTTAATTTCCTCGACGTACGACTGGGCCCGATGGTTTAAAAGCGCTCCTAAGAACCCGCGGGGCTTTATGGGGGTAGGCCAGAATTAACCATTAACGTGTGATTGTACTGGCGGAACCCCGCCGAAACTTGACACCGCGATCTCTCTCCCGCCTGCTGGTGCCAAGGCTACGTCGGCCCGACGTGAAACATAGACCGACTTGTTCGATTGCTCTTAAAACGCGCGGCCGAAACGAGCCGAGAATCGCCGTCGCGCGCCTACGAATAGCGCGTAACGAGAGAGAAGAGAGAGAAAGAGAGAGGAAACCGAGGAGGGCAGCCGGCACTTTGCGAGAACGACTGTTTGATGAATAGTCGCGGATTCGAGGAAGGTGCGAACCTCCCGGAGGAAGCACTCGCTGGAATTGATCTCCGACGCGTCGGAGATGAAAATGTAGCGGTACAATGCGATTCGCGCGAGAAGAAACAGGCGTGGTGCGCGAGACGACTTTGAAGAAGTCGAGGTCCTGCAATTTACATCCTCAGCATCGACTCTTATTGGCTTGTCTCGTCTCCATTTGACTTTGAAAACTCTCTGAAGTACATATCTCATCCCGGGCAAAGTGTATACTTTGAAAACGCCGCGCGCGTTCGTTCGCGTCTCTCCCTCTCTCTCTTTCTGCTCCCTTCCCCGATGGTGATTTTTTTTTCTTACGCTCGCATTCTCGATTCTCGCCACCTTTGAGTGCGTACCCGCTCCCGATGGAAGAGCGATAGCGGCGAGCCGTGGAACGAAAGGGGGCGAGATTGAACAGGATTGAACCGTTTGAGGAATCGGCAAAAATTTCATTGCTTCTTGTTCTCTCATCGCGATAACCCTGCGGGAGTATAAACTCCGAGGAACAAGACCTCGATACGCAACGGTAGAGCGGTCTCGACGAGCGTACGGCGCGCGACTTGGCGTTTCTCAACGTCGCTCACCTGACTGTGGAAGTCCCCGACCGACAGACGACGCTGCGGCGTTATGCGTATTAACGAAGTGAGGGACGCCGGTCGCTTCTCCTTCACCACCCCGTTACAGTTGCACGACCGAGAGAGATCGGTTGCATGCGATACCCTCCTCCCGTCGTTGGAACTTCCCACCGAACGGAAGAAGAACGGAAGAAGACGAAGTCGCACCGCCCGAAAACGGATAACGACGCGCCGACCGGCTGATTACCATTTGCAGAAGGCCCGGTAGTCTCCGGTTTGGCTGTTTCCAGGCTGAAAACGTCGCGGTCAAGATAATCGCCCATCGTGACTCAGGGCTGTTTAATCAACGATTATGGCGCTCGAATGTCCAGCCACGACGTGTTCCACCCGATAAATGCCCGTACCGGATGGCGTTATTAACGTGGTATCGCTCGACCTAACGTACTTCCGATATCAACTTCAAATTCATCCCCTCTTCCGGATCGAACGGCGGATACTTGAGAATAATCGACGTCTCACTTTACACATCGTAAGACCGGAGTTTCTCGTCGCAACTCGCGGCCGATTACGCGCCCCGCGGACACGCATCTGCGGAGATTCGACGAGAAAACAGAGAAAGAGAGAGAGAGAGAGAGAGAAGAAGAAGTAGGAAAGAGAACGTCAACGCGTGCGGAGCGGAGTCATTTAATTCGGGTACACCCCGTATCGCAGCCGATGGTGGGGCGCCAGTTGCCTAGCGACCTGGCCCCGGGAAGCCCCGTAGTCCTCGCGCACTTTGTTTGCCGTAGCCCCGAAAACACAAAGCTTTTCGTGCCTTCGGGCAAAGCGATCGCGCGTATCATCGTACAGATAACGCGTCCACGGCGCGCGCGAGAGGATGTACGCATTGATGATGCGGCCAGGTGCGACCCGGAGAGCGCCGGGCTCTCTCAGACCTGCGGGGAAATACGAGCGAAAGCGCGTTATTAGTGAAAAGTCGTGGCACGGTCGGCTCCATCGTTCGGTCGGACGAAGCGGCGGGTTCTCCTCAGCGGAGCGAAACGCATCAATTCTGCGTCCGATCCTTAGGTCTGCTTCCTTCAGCTGAACTAGACTCGCCTTTTCACCTTCGGAAACTGAAACGAGTATGCAGGATTTTTCTTGGATCGAGTAAATGCACGGAGGAAAAGTTAGCCTCAAACCAACGATAGATATTCGCTCACACGTAAGCGAGAACATTGTAATCTTCTTTGGAAATTTTTACGCTCGATTTGATTGCATTTGTATCGGTGCAAGTATCACTTGAACTCAGTTCAGGAGTAAAAATCTCCCGAGAAGATCGTAACATTCTTGCTTATATGTGAGAACTTCGTCTATTCTTGATTTAACCCATAAGTAGGCGTGCGGGGGTCAAACTGACCCACAGACGCATGAATGTTTCTCCGTCTCGCTTTCGTCTGCGGCATTGGCGTTTTCAGTTTACTCGTCTCCGCCACTTACACACTTGGATTTAACGAAGTAGCGTCAATAACACTCAAGATTTCAATATGGCAGTTTTATTCCTCAAAAAGTCACGCGTCTACTTACCCCGCGGGGTTAAGACTAATTTTTCCCTGCGTGTACATACATTTTACTTGGACAATTTATTTCGAGAATATTTCACTCGTGGATCAACGAAATATTTGCTAAGGAGGAGTATCGGAATAATTATTTCACTCGAATCTAGCGCCTTTTCTTCTATGTATCAGCGCAATTTCTGTTGGACAAATTTGACCCCTGCCCTCACATTTCGGGGACATTCGAGGTGGTGTTGATCGTTGTCTCACTCCCTTTACCCGCGGAGAAAAGAAAAGGGAACGAAGTTCCAGCGGTTCGGCTGAAAGGAACAGAGAGAGACCTCTCGTCTGCGGCACGAATCTTCGACACGTTTTGTCATTCCGCGCGTCAGATACGAGTCGATTCGCGCGCCCGTATCGGCGCTCCGTTCGACGTCGCTCCCTGCGCATTATACTACGCCCTGCTTCTGAGGGCCGCCATCCACTGCGAGAATGCTCATTCCGCCATTAATGAGACCGTAAATGAACGATTTATGCAGATTTCCCATTATATAGAACTCGCATTTTTTTCCCGAGAGCGGCGACTCACGCTGCCGCGCCTGGGTAATAAATAGCTCGGCGATCAAAGTATTAAAAGTGAATGGATAGAATGCTGCGCGCGCGCGCGACAAAGTGTGTACCTGACGCCAGCCACGGGGAATTTCTGCATTTGGGACGGCATTACGATTCGATTCGATTAAAGCCCGTGTCATTAATCTGGCCGATTTCGCGTCGTCGAATGTCAAGCGGGATTGTGGGTAATCGTCGACAGCGAATAATACCCGAGAGCGCGTCCTCGTCTCTCTCTCCGTCTGTCGGGTGAAAGTTTTGCCGGGAAAATCGCGCGCGGATGGATCCTTGATCCTTGATCCTCCTCCCCCTCCTCCGACGGCTCTCTCGGCCGGCAGCGAGAGAGTAGATGGAAAAGCGTGCGAAAATTCCGGAATGGCGTCCACTCTCTCACTCTCTCTCTCTTCCTCTCTCTTTCCAAAGCTCAGCCCTCGAATGCAGATTAGCCGAGGAGCTACCGATGCGCAGTTTTCCCAACCTCGTCGGGAGTAGCTCGCATATACAATTAACCTTTGGACAATGCAATTTCGTCCTACGTTAACACCTTGATTGTCACGCGCGCGTTGTGCTTATAAACATACATACATATATATATATATATATATATATATACTTATATGTATATATGTGATGACGCTGTTCGACGAGACAACTTTGTCTTCCGCCTAAGCGAGAAGCGGAGCGTTCGAAGCTGCTGTGAAACGTGCCGGAGACGATCTCGGGCGATTTTTCCGAGGGAAAACTGCAGGTATGATTTACACAGCGACAGTTAGAGCCTCGAACTGGATGTTGGCTACGTCTTGCCTATCGTTCCACCTAAGAATCAACATTGTTCGAACGGCACGCAACAGGAGCCCGGGATAACGAGTGAATAACGAGCACAGTACTACCCGGAAAGTCCTGTCTCGAAAGTTCGGCGCCACGTATATCCCGTGGGCTCGATGAAGACGCGCCGAGTGTTTTTACACAATGACGAGCGCGACGACGTGTCGTGGACGAGCGAGCAACTCGAATACACAAAATGCATTACTCACTCACTGGGCCGCTCTGGCCGCACCGCCGCTGACCCTGATTCGAGGAAAGGGATGAAGAGACGGCTCCGGGTCCTGGAATGCTGCGCCTAGCTTAAAATCCTCACTCGCGTCTGTCCTTTTCCGATCTGCCCGCGCCTCTTCCTTCTCCCTCTCGTGTAACTCTTCTCCGTCTCTGTCGCTCTCACGGTCCCCCCCTTTTGGCCTTCTCGCGCGGGGAGTTCCTCCCTCTGTCTCTGTCTACCTATCTTCTAAGCTGGAGCTTCTTTTTGTCTCTTTTCGTCCCCCCCCCCTCTCTCTCTCTCTCTCTCTTTCTCTCTCTCACTCATCCTTCTCTTCCTTCCTTTCATTCTCCTTCTTCTCTTTCTCGTTATTTCTCTCTCCTTCTAGCGGCGCGTCTTCCTTCTTCGTCTCGTCCTTCAGCCCCTCTGCCCTCTATCTTCTTTCTCCCAACTACCCACGTCCCTTTCCTTAGCTTCCTGTCTTCCTTCGACAGTGCGTTCTCTGTCTTCTCGCGGCCTGTCCCTCTCGTCTTCTCTCTCTCTCTCTCTCTTCTCTCCTCGGCTCGGGAGGTTCTCATTTTGTTGACGAGAATTTTCCGATACCTTCCATTACGTTTCATTAAATTTGCGATTTACCGCGCTGATTGGTACCCTCCGTAAGTTCAGCGAAGCAGCAACCGGGGCTCTCTCGGGGAGATAATTCGGGCCCGTCCTTAGGATTTGCACGGTAGCGTCGTTCGGCATTCGTTATCTCATATCGGCGGTAAGATACGAGGTTGGAAAAAATGCGTCCGCACGTTGGCGGAAAACCGCCTGCTCGGTCGCCGCGCGTTCGACGGATCCCGTTCTCGCCGGCGCGCTCGGGGCCAGGTATCCCGACGGTGAGCGAGCACTATCGGTGAATGCAGGATTCGTGGGTCGAGAAGGACCGATGAAGGAGCCGAGAGCATAGGCGAAACACGGCCCGAGAGAGGCGTTGAAGAAGGACGGAGGGGACCCGCGGAACGAGGGTCTGTCCTCTCGGACTGAGCCTTCTTCTTCTCCTTCTTCTTCTTCTTCTCGAGTCTGAAGAGGCTTAAGGATCCTCGGGATTCGGGCCCACGGACCTCGCTTTATGGCCTCGGACACGACGGTACCGGCCGCGCGTCTCGAGCGCGCGTTTCTAATCACGTCCAAATAAGCCCCGCGCGTAAACGAAGGGTTCGACTCGCAGCGCGCGCTCGCCCGAAAGAAGCCACCAATTTTCATCCACGTGTTACAATCCGGCCTCTAAATTCCTACTCTTGCGCATTTACGTGTCGTTAATTCCCGTGTGATGACCGATAAGAGGTAGAAATGTACTTGAGAGATTTTCTCTTACTGATACGTGACAATGTATTTCAAATAATGGATTTAACTCTCTCTCTCTCTCTCTCTCTCTTCCTCTCTCTATATACCAATATATAAAGGTCTCATTTTTGACCAGTGTTATTATTAACTTTGATCATTGCGACTTTTATATTAGTTATATTTATATTTCTCTTCTATTGTGCCGTTCAAGCATAGATATATCGTGTCTGGCCTTTAGTGGTCATCTGTTGTACTTCTGGATTGTAACTTTACTATATTGCTTAATTGTGTATATATTTATTTGCGCTTATATTGTAAACATTGGTGTGCGTGTGTGTGTATATATATCGTGTATTCGAAGGGGGTTCTTAACCCCAGGGGGATTAAATCCATCTATCTATCTACCTGTCTTCTTCTCTCCTGCTTACCGCTGTCTCTACTATTCTTGCGGAACTGCTCTCTCGTACAACCGGGGCTCTATTCTGGACGTGTATCGAACGCCAAGTACGCCCTTCTGATTCTCAAATTGAAACAACTTTATACGTGGCGCTCGTACAAAAAAAACAGGGCTCGGAATTAAAAGGGTATACTTAGCGTTCGCTATGCGTCCGGAATGGGACAGGGCTTCTCGGTTACAATTGCTGGCTTACATACTGTTTCCGTATCGTCTCTGTCGGTGTTCGATTCGTCTACCTCATCGGCGAAATTGCGACACTCGCGAGTCGTTCACTCTTCCGCGGGACTAGATACGTCCAATCTTGCCGTATTAATCGCGTGTGAATTTCCCGTCTCGAGCTCTTCCACAGGCGGCGGCGCGGCCGGCGACCGGAGCTCGCCGGTGAAAAGCGCGTCTTCCACGGGGTGGGCGCGTGCTGTGTTGGAGATCGGAAATTTCGGCCCTCGGAATAACGGGGCTGTATGCGCGCGTGGAAATGACAGCCGGCTCGACTCGGTCGCCCCCATGTTGTCGCGCACGGGGGTGCGCGCGGGAATCCCGGCCACCCTCTTCCCCGTCGTCGGGACTGCATATATCGACCCACCGCCGGCGAAGCGGAGTGTGCACGACCCCTGTGACTCCGCGCACACGTGAGAGAGAGAGCGAGGATTCCTTAACCCTCATCCGCGTAGTCGCGGGGGCGAAATTTGACGGACGGATAACGGACGCGTTCCGTCGAGACCCGCTCGTTATTCGGCCAGAGAGATCGCCTCTCGATGAGTTGTTCGCGTGGCGATGCGATGTGAGACACACGCGAGTGGCGAGTAACGATCCTTCGTAAGAGAGAGAGAAAGATAGATAAAAACAGAGAATGAGAGAGAGACTGGCGAACTATTCGTTGTAGTATGGAGAATTATATGTCGAGGTTTTCTCGAGAAAGAGAACCGTGTGTGTTTTTTAGATAGGCAGAGCGGACGAATAAATAGGAGGGAGAAAGATAACCTTTATCTCGACGATGCAGGAAAGGAAAGAGATGCAGGAAGGAATTCTTCGGGGACTTTGAATCCTCGCGTCCTTGCGATCGTTATTAACGATGATGACAAAGACGATTCTCTCCTCTCCCCCTCTCTCTCTTTCTTTCTCTTTGTGTCTTGTGTCTTGATATGCAAAAAATTAGTCTTAAATCTAGATAAACATTCTCATATAATCGTAGTAATAAACAGACTGAATAAACAGACATTCTCATACAAGCAAGAATATTATAATATTCTTAGAAGATATTTATTCTCGAGTTGAGTAATGTTTGAACATCAATACAATCAGATCCATTCAGATCAAAACCAAAATCTTCTAAAAGGATTATAATATTCTTGCTTACACAGGGTGTCCCAGTTCTCGCGATTTCTAATTTTACCCAGAGAGATTCCCAGGGCAATTTAGAGTTAATTTTTCCTGGCGAGAATATCGAGGGAGATAATTATTTGTGACTACTTTCCAGTCTTTAACATGTCTCTTTAGCTAAGTCTCAAATTAAAATTCCGTTAAGCTTAAAGACCGTTTGAAATAAGTAGGAGAAGGTGATTTTGTTGTCTGTTTGGTCGCCCGAAGCTTAGCTTTTGCGAAAAGCCCCGCTTTTTCAATCTCTTATATCGCGTATTAATGTCTCGACATTTCCATTGAGAAAAAGTTAACTTGCACGAAATGACGAAAGTCGCGAGAACTGGGACGTTCTGTATATGAGAATATCTATTCTTCATTTAAGACTAATTTTTCTCCGTGTGCATCTGCGCATGTTGCCGATAGCGATTACTCACTTCAAATTTCCAAGCGAACGTGCCGAAGGAGACAGGAGCCGAGGCACGAGATCGGAGAGACCGAGGAAGAGGCTCGCGCGCGACAGTCTCGATTCCATAATTCGTCCCAATTCGACGGGCGGTAGAGGGGAAGGAATGGGGAGGAGCGAGGAAAGTCGTAGTCGTCAAATTTTTACGAGCACCTGTTCACCACCATTTTCCCTCGCGCGTAGAGGGCTCGCGTCGTCAGGTAGATACGTAGGGCCCCGCGGTACCCTATCGACCTGAAAACCTGTTCTCCCTTCCCTCCATTCCGCGGCCGCTGGCGGGAGCGATGGAAATGAAAAATTAGGCCGCTGTCGGGACCTCGCCTCCTTCGGAACTCGTCTCGTTCTCTCTCTCTCTCTCGTTCCGTGCTGCCCCGTCCCGGCTTTTTCGTCACCGTCATTTATTTACCGCACGCTAACACGCACGGGGTGTTTGTAAAACACATGGTCGAATTTCTACGCCGCGTGGATATCGAGTGAGCTGTGAGGTGAGGAAAGTTCCCGAGGACGCCGCGTCCGAGAGTACTTCGCCGAAAAGTTACGATTTACTTTCTACTTATTTCCAGTTCCCGTGGATACGGTACAGGGTGTTTTCGTAGGAACTAACGTCGCGACGCGTCGACGGGACGCTCGGTTTCCAATTTTCGGCGGATTATCGGATCCCCCCCCCTTTAAATCGACCGGGAGAAGCGATCGATCAGTCACAGCGGCGACGCCTCCGGTATGCATCTCGACCATCGGGGAGGAGCGCTTCGAGAAAGAGCAGGACTTTAATTCGCAGCATATACTCATACATTGTGTCGTCTATCTATCGGCCACGCGGAAATCCGCGTGTATCTGAGAGAGAGAGAGAGACGCTGGTAATCATAATAATTCGCGCGGCGACGGCGCCAAGCCGCGGTGTGCAGTATTCCCGCCACGGTGTATACTTGCGGATTGACAGGTTATTGGCGGTTGTTAGTGCACGCGTGGTAACGAGGGCGCGATTCCGAGTATGCGTAAGCGTTTATGCGTAAGCGCGCGTGCACGCATGAGCGAGCGCACGCGAGGGCGCGTCAAGGATCGTGATTAACTTTGTACTTGTAACCTGGCTGTAGTAACGCTATTTTCCCTATGAAAATAGTACGGTATTCATTACGCGCGTAGCTCTCGCTTAATCCGCCGTTATTGCGGCGCTACGCCGTACAAAAGCGAAGGGGCGTAGCCCCGGAAATTAATGTCGGTCCGGCGCCCGAACTTTTACCTCGCCGACCTAATGAATCCAATTGCGCGCATCGCGTTATTATGTTTCTCTCTTTATTAGCACGCATTCCTTATTAGCCCGCCCGTACCGGGAATCCGCATCGGCAGATACGAATTAATCGCGATTAACCTGCTCGATACGAGGAGACGCTCGAGGTGAGATCGAGCGCGGCTCGACCGAACGGCTGTCGGAAGCCTTATTTCGGAACGCACTGCGAACGCTAAGTGCCACCGCGAGAGAAAAATCGACGAGACTGAAAATACTTCCTCGACGGGTACTAATGATATATTTACTTGTAATAATATACACCTGTGAAGGGAAGTGCTACTACCGTTCAAGTAATATTTACTTGATTGAAGTAAAACGATTGTTCCAATATCCCTTGGCAAATATTTACTAGAAACGGGAATATAATTGACTATATATAACGTGACATTTACTTGTATGTGTTAAGAAAATCGCGACGAGTGTTACATTCGTGATATTGAGAATAGCAAAATTTATTTTTATAAAAATATTTATAACAATATTTTATATTAATATTAATTCTATTAATATTCTATGTGTTCTGGATATAAAAATCTAAGTTTAAAATCTCCAGGTCTCTTCGATGGAAAAGAAATACTGCCTAATTCTAAATATCCCCTTCAATTTAGAAACATTTTACGCTTACATTCAGTAATTCACTTACAAATTAAGATGCCCCTGCGTTCAAGTAAATATTTCTGCAAGCTATAAAAACATACTTAAGTTGATAAAAACATTATTTAAGAGACTGAAAAAGCGATAGTTGTGTTTACTTGATTCTAGCACTTCTTTCCGTGCATGTTTTTACACTGAAAATAAATTTTGTTTCAAACGAAAAACATACATTTTTTCTTTTAATCTACAGCTTTCCATGAAAGCAAATGCTTATTCTACATATTTAAATAAAAGAATTTAGATTTAAGTAAATGTTATTATTAGTACCCATCGAATAAACGTTTTCTATTTTTCAGATATTTCTCTCCCCTCGGTGCGTGCCATTTTAATTTCAAGTCCCGTTTTTCTCGCACGACCGTCACGTTATGATGTTGTTTCAGCTTGAGAATGAGAAACGCATATTTAGCGTTCGATACGCGTCCAGAACACGACCCCCGACTTCGTGGTGGTCCAGATCTCGCCTTGTGGGATCTTTCTCGCTTCGAGATCGCTTCGAATCGGCGCTCGTTTTCCGACCTCGTGCGATCAGAGGGCCACTTCGACACTCGCTGCGTCCGCATTCGCCGATGTGCCCTCGCGCGTTTCGCCGGTAAATTGGGGGATTTCGGAAGGATTCTGAAGGCGACTTCGAGAGACGAATACATCGACTGACAATGCCGATCGCCCGACACACTCTTGGGCGATGCGTCACCCTGTATATCTAAGAGACTACATTATGCTTGCCGACCTGTTGCTACCCTTTCCTATCTCGCACCCTTCTACTGTTCCTTCCGACCTAATCCACTACGAAACGGAACCCTCCTCCACCCGCTCCTCCACCGCCTCCTCCTCCCCCTCGTCCACCTTCTTCTCGTGCTTCTTCTCGCGTTCCTCCTCACTTCAGCTCATTGAAACCGCTCTATATTCTTCGTTTCGGCCTCTTCTCTGTTTTACCGCCTCCCTCCGCTCGCCGTTTCTCCTTTTCTCCCACCTCGTCAATCTCGAACTCGATCTTCCGCTTCTTCCCTGTCCCTCCCCCCTCGACCCTTTTTTCAACTCGTCGACTTCTCGAGATGCTTACGATATCGCGATAGTGTCTAACGAATACGCTGGACGTTGTACCCGTCGTACTAGGTACCTACTAGTACTAGATGCTAACGGTAACACGATAACATCGATACTTCGCTCTTCTTTTTTTTTTTCTTTTTTCGACTCGGCCACAGCTTAAAAGTACGAGTAATTTCTTGCTCGTACATCGCGTCGATACGCGGCAGTGTTACTTTCTACCGCGTATGCTAAACGAAGATTTATAGACATGGACGTCTGTGCTCGTATCTACGGGGTGTCTCGAAACCGCCGATCTTGACTGGAACGATCAACGTCATTCGGTCGAATTTGTAGCTGACTTTTCTCACCTGGAACATCGATGCAGCGACAGACGATTCCCCACCTATAAAGCCGGCTCCACACAATACGGCAAACGTTGGCAATCATATTTGTCACGTATGTTAGGCGAATGTACAACATACGTGACAATGTAACATAAGTAACATAATATAACATACGTGATCAATACAATTTCCGACGCTCGTCTACATTTGCGACATCGTGTGGCGCCGGCTTAACCCGAGCGAAAAAGAAAGAGCTTTTCCCGCTTTCCACCTTTGCGCTCCGCCGAAATTCCGTCGGATTTCGTCCCCCCGGAATTTCAATTCGGCTTTCAATCGCCATGATATTTAGCGTCGAATTTCGCGGCGAAATTTTCCCCGGGAACATTTCCCCGGGGGAAAGGAAAACCCCATCTCTCGCCTTCGTCGCCGGCGATGAGAAGAATCCGCGAGCGGGATGAGGATCACGTCCTCGCCGATTTGTACGCGGGATGCATGCCGCACCTGGAATTGAGATTAATGCCGTGTGTTTTTTTGATACTCTGATTGCAGCCTCGGGAGGGGGTGGTTCGATGTTGGTCCCTCCCGTGGCCCAAAGTGCGACCGGGGATCGTCCCGTGGGGGACACGGTGGCACGGGCCCAGCAGACGACCGGCCCTGCCGCTACGACGACCCTATGGCCTTTAGCACCTGCGCAGCCCAATCAGGTTCCCAATCAGCAGACCCAGGGCATACCATCCCTGGCCGCTACGCCTGCGCCCGCTCACAATCAAGGTTTGTATTGCGTTATATCAATCGTTATTATTATCTCGCCGGCGTAACGATCCGCGGAAGTCGGGCCTCGAGGATTCGAGAGCCTGAATATCCTTGCCGAATATGTCGAACGCCCGTTTCTTCTCTTCAGCTAATTCAGACGATGAGAGTAAGGGAGGAGCGAGGAAATTCGGGGGAAGAATTCATCCCGAGGTGTTTTCTTCCCTCTCTCTCTCTCTCTGCGCGCGCGACGTGCGAAACTACAAATAGAATTCTGTCCCGGATTCGCAGGCCGGTTATAGATTGCCTTTCGCGGTATCGTCGATCGAATTCGGGGACGATTTTTCGTGCAAACTAAAATTAAAACCAACCTCCGACAACACATAACTATCCGGCAACACGTCGGTAACGCGGAGGGGCCGCGATCGATCGAGACTTCTCAATCTAATTTCGAGAGAATCCTGATTTATCGGAGGTCCAATTCGTTTCTCTCAGAGTAATCGGGATACTTAACGCGTTCTCCACCACCAGTTTGTTTAGGAAACCGGCCGCCACACCCTGTATTTCTTTTTCATGTGATAGCGCGAAACAGATTTATAATAATGTAATAATAATAATATAATTGATCGAACGCTGGTTATTTAATATTATTATTTGTCGGTTATAAAAGAAATATGATCTGATTCCAGAAAATCATCTGATAAAGAAAATAATTTAACAATTTATTTAAAGTAATTAATTTATTTAAAAATTCTTCAAACAAAATGTTAATCAATCCAATACGGTTGAGTTTATTGTGGACTCTTTTTAAATGAAACGCATGTTAACAAAAAAATTCTTTCAATCGTAGTCAGTATACAATGTACCTTAGCATAAGAAGGACATTTAAATATCTCCTTTGTTTTTAATGATATGAAAAATGTTCAGAGCACAATTTCAATGGTTCCGAAGGAGAAAATTCTTTTTACGGTTATTTTTATTCGATTTGTCTAGAGTCTTCATATTTAGGCCCCCAAGATATTTAGATGTTCCCCTTATGCAGAGGCACCTTATATAATAATCGAACAATGGTTAAAGAGATCTCTTTACGCATAAATTCCCGCGTAGAAAATTTCTTGGGATCTAATTAGGATCTCAATTTCTGAGTAGAATTCTATTTCCCAGGGTAATTATTGATTCCGGTTAGAAGCGTAATGCTTTAAACATGCGATTCTAAATGTGAAACACAAACAGGTTCTATTTGATCACCCCAAAGTTTTCCCACAGATTTTCACCGGTTTTCCGTTTAAATCTTACTTATAAAAAAATAAGGTAAAAAATTGCATACACAGCTCCAATGATAATAGCCAGATATATACAAGCCAACACAATAACTTTATTCTTACCTAACCTAATCTTTAACATTTACTTAGATTTATCAGAAATTTCTCATCACGTAATGCATAATGTCTATAGATTTTTGCGTCATGTATGTAAAAATTATTATGTAAAGAAATAGTTGTAAGATTTCTTAAATTACTTCTTCTTTGTCACATGATTTTCAGTATATTCGACGATTTAGCGCAATCTTCTCGCAGAATGCTATCGCAACAATATTAAAGTTAAATTATGGAATAGACGAGATTTCAAATTAAATATGCACGTGTTTAATACTAGCGTTAATATTTACTTATTAGAACTTTGCAACTGATATCTCGTGTGTCGTAGGTGTAACCTTACCCAACTAGAACCCATCGTTATTATTTTGGGAAGTCGAACGGAATCAGATTCCAAGATATTTTCCGTGCAAGAAACAGAAATGTTTGGGATAAAGATGGGGTTTCCAATTGATATCGCGATATCGGATAACCTATCTTGGGACAACTTTGAGCGTTCTAATCGGAATTTATACTATCTATAAATGGGAAAGTCCGAGAAAATTTCTATCTCTCTATATTCTCCCGGGTTGAGCGGAGTCGCGGAGTTGATCTCGGGGAAAAACAACGGGCTCGTTGGATGTAAAACAGACTTGATTCGTGGACACGGGATGAAAAATTATCGCGCGACGTCCCGGTCTCTTGTGAGAGATCGATACGTCGCACACGTGTGACGCCGGTGTGGTGAACGTGTTAACGAATATTTCGTCAATTCGCCTCATCGGACGTCGCAAGCGTGTAACGCGCAGTCCGATGAAGTTTTCTTGTCGTGAAAAAGTCGCCTTTCGAACTCTTCACGGTAACGAGTTTTGCGGTACATCCGGTATATGTTATGTAATATTCACTATTGATCAGAGGTCGTTCACGCTTGACGTATAATGCGCTTATCACGCTTTATCAGTCCGCCAGCGGGAATCCGAGCTTCGCGAAACAGCTCTCGTGTGCCGAAATAGCTCAGTTGGGAGAGCGTTAGACTGAAGATCTAAATGTCCCCGGTTCAAACCCGGGTTTCGGCAAAGACTTTTCCTTTTTTTTTCTCATCCCCGGTACGTGCCGGTTTTTCGCGTTAATCCGGGTCACGTGACTTTGTCATATCGCGGCGTTTTATCGGTCTCAAGACAGCGCAAATGTTAGTTTCTCGTTCATCGAGCTATTCACGCTTGGTTTAGTATAATCGCGCTGTGATTGCGTCTCGTGGTGGTGCATTGTTGGTATTCTCTCGTCTATGTATGATATTATCATCCGCGTGAAACCGGACGGGTCACATTTCACTATTATGCCGGTGTTTTTCTTTTTCTTTTTTTCGCGGACTTACCGTGACTAAGCGCGAGCCGCTTATTTTGCAGATATAAGTCCACTTTAAATACATTGCGAATTACAATGAAGCGCGTGCGCACGGGTACACCGTGATGTATCGTTCTCGGTGAGCTTTTTCGAAGCTGAACCCCGCCGCTTTCGAAATACAAGCGTCTCGCGCGCGCGCGCGCGCGCGGCGTGATTCGGGCCATCTTTCTCCGCGCGAGCAAAGTCTATCCTTGATCCTCGAGTCAGTCAACTTATAAATAAATAGCGGTCCTATGAAAAATCGTTACGTTAACGTCGTTAGAAACTGCACGACTGTGGTATTTTTGAACGCCGCGGTTGTCACGCGAAAGAGAAAAAAAGCCGGAGCTGTTTCGTCATATTTTTGGTTTCGACGAGAAAATCTCAGGAGAGACCGGGGCTAGTTGACGTATCTATTATATTTTCTTTTATTTTCTTCTTTTCTAGCAGCATTTTGTGCCTATCTTTGGTGTAATTCGAAAGTACAATCCTTCGGCAACAGGAAAAATATACATTGAAAGGTTTAAAATTTATAGAAGAAATCAGTTTTATCTTGGAGGATGTCGGGAGTGTCAACTTGCCTCGTTAACGGGTTATATCGACTACATCGAGAAAAATAAAGTATGATTCATTAAATGTTGACGTTAGAAAGACGACAAGAAAAATGTAGTATGATTCATTAAATGTTGACATAATTTACCATAAACGTACGAAGTTAATTCAACTTTATTTCCTGTATTATGTACTTCAGGCTGTATTAAAACGATGACATATTTATTTCATTAATATTGCTATTATATAGCAGCAAAATTCATCTAATTTAGACCTGTTGATACATCATTTTATGTATTAAATAAATGGAAAAATGCACATCAAATATTTCTTCACACTAATATCTTTATGAAAAATAATATAAATAAATATAATAATAATACAGTACAAACAAGTATAATAACATTTATAACAAGTATAATAACATTTATACGTATATTATTAGAGCTGCATTCAAAATTACTATTCGTAATTTTATCACTTGTTTTAATTAGATAAATAGAAAGAAAAGGAAAGGGAAAAAAGTGTGAACATAATAAGAAATAAAATATCTGATTTGTCTTTTCTACGTTTAATTGAATACACCTTAAGAGATAATAAGTTTAACCGTTTACCGCGCGTGGTGCAGTCAGAATTATATTAGCGTAACGTAACCTGAAAGTAGGACAAGCCGTGCCGTTTCTTTCGTGCCAACCTATCCCAAAGTTAAGTTTTCCTCGGGTTATATACATAAAGTATGATATAAATATATATTGAGAAGTTTATTAAAATGTAATCAACGAAATATATGCTCTAGTTACGACAAGAACTAACGCAAGATTCTACGTTTATCAATAAAATAAATGAATTTACGAGGTGGTGAGATTTTACTTTCACTGTTAAACGTGCAATTCAATAGCGTTTTTTCACAACCGTTTGCACGTAATGAAATGCAACTACTTACGTCTCATGTGTCAAAGATGGTTTCGCATTCCCCGCTCGCTTGATTCTGCAATTTGCTCGAAAATGGCCGAAATATAAGCGATGTGTCGGCTCACCTCTGTAGCCAACTGGCTCCCCTTATCTCGCCGGCACGAATGTCAACGAATCGATACGGCGAGCTAACGAAAGGATCTCAATTTTAGATGTTTCGCTCCCGTGACAGAGGAGAATTCGCGCGCACTCGTGAGGTTTATCCGGTTAAGGGTTGCGTCGACGAAGTAATCTCACAGTGTGTCGTCAATTATTTTGGCGCATTCATTATTAACTCCTCGATGTCCTTAACGATGTTACAGGTGCGAATCGCTACGGACTGTACTCGTTATTCCCGGGGGGTGGTGGGGGCAGTTACGTCGCCGCCACCCCCGCCACCCCGGGCCCCCCAGCGTCAGCACGGGCTTATCACGCGACGACTCACAAGGGTAAGTTCGCAACGACTTCCTCCCCTTCGCTTTCTTCGGCTCACCGTTTGAGAACACTCGTGAACGCCGCGTTTCACCATTCGCTTTACATTCGCGCCGGCCGAGCAAGGCGCACGTATCGCTCTCTGCTATTGCGTTTCGTGCGCCGTCCGAAGCATTACTACGCTCGGAAAAATACGGGATTAAGCCGAGACCTCATCGGGTTAGATTCGACGGCGGGTTTCTCCCGCGCCGCCTCGGTTTTCCTCGAGCATCTTCGCGAGCCGGACGGGATTCGGCTCGGAATTTCAGGTTCACGTTAGAGCGAATTTCGTCGACCTTGAAGAACCAATGGAGAATCCCGAGATGTAACGTAGCACAGGCTATTGACTTACTTCGTTGCTGCGAACGGGCAGTATAGACTGTAATTTATTAAATTATTGTAATTTATTGTCGTTTCCTCCGTGTCAAGGTTCGATGAAACAGTTATTTTAGAATGTTTTAATACCCCATTATCTCAATATTCCATCTGAATTTAATCTTGATTCTCGATTTTGATAAGCAACGCATTAATTATGTGACTTACCTGATTGCAGATAGAGTATAAACTATAAGTAAATATTGAATAACCGATACGAAGGAATGAAAACGGCAAACATTTTTTTCATTGTTTGTTAGCGTTAAAAATCGTCACGGGATTTGGACACTTAGAAGGGTTGATGAGGAAGGAGCTGTGAGGGCAAAAATGGCAGCTATGCCAATAAGCGTACTAATCCTGACTTAAATTTAGATTCGATACTATATATAAATAACCTAAATAACATATCGTAAATATGATAATAACAATGTTGAGCAAAAGCGGAGAGAAGAATGCATTGGCAGATTCATGGTGGGACTTGCAGCACAAGGAGTATTATTAGATGCACAAATCAGCGCTCGATCGAGGCGTACATCAGATTCTAAAATCGATATTCATAATTAATAAATTAATTAAAGCTCTTGCTTGAGAGCATAATGAATTTCGAATTCATATTCATGGGCCGTTAATCAGCCCCGATGAATACTTTTATGTGAAATAAACATAAATAGACGAGCAGTGAGACAGAATGATTCACATTCACAAAAGCCAAGATTATTTATCAGGTTTATCCGATTATTTATCACTCCGGATACGCTCTCATGGCATTGATATTGGCACTGACGTTTCGCGTAGATATGATCGGAGAAGCTCGTGTGAATTAACGCGACGTGTGGACGAAAACCTCGACTAAATATCCCGAGAGCCGATGAAATATTTTAATCATCCGACAAGGATTGTGTAACTATAACGCAACACCACACATACACACACATATAGTTCGCGATATGTCGTTCGTCGGCACGAAATGACTCGGTCACGGGAGAAGTGCGAGACGCGTGAAAATCCCGAAACAATGGGCAAGAACGACAAAGTCACCCTCCTCTTTCCATTAATCGTCAACCGTCGTCATTCGCAATCAATGACGCACATGTAGTCTCGATGGCCGAGATATCTCAACAACATGCAATCAACGCTCTCAAAACACTCTTCGCAAATCCCATTTTAAATTTACCAACGTCGCTTATTTATTTTTGTTTAAAGGCTCGTCGCTCTCCCTTCCTCTCTCTCTCTCTCTCTTTCTCTCTCTCTGTTGTGCCGAATCCAAATTTAAATCTCCATTGATGCAGAATATTAAATTGCAGCATTAAATTCCAGTAGAATTGTTTAACCGTGGAACACACATCAACATTCCGCCGTAATTTATCATCCTCCCGTTTCGTACGACGCCGATTTACGTTTTAAGAATTGTACAATGTATTACAAAATCCACCGTGTCCCTTGCAGTAAGATAAAACTCTACCGACAGCTTATCCCCGCGCACTACTAAAAAATCACAATGAAATTGGTAATAATTTCTACGAGAAAAAGTTACACGTAATATTCTCTTCGCGTTGAACGTTGAGATAATCGGATATTGAGTAATTCTGAAAATATTTATGCGCTTCTTTGAGCCGTAACGTGAGAAAGGTAGGCAATCGGAGCAACCACTTGTGGCATCAACGAAATAACAATAGCCCGCATAGCGTTAAACCCCGAGATTCCCCATTGGTCCTTCAAGTGCGACGAAATTTGCGGAGTTAACGCGGAACCGAAATTTCGGTCGACTCACTCGGATAATTGAAACCTCGGTGGCGAATGGAGATTCGATTTTCGACAAGACTTCGATGAGGAAGAGGCGGAGGAGGAATCGACCCTCCGACGTGTCCCCGTGTTCCTCCTCTTTCTTCTTTTTTTCTCCGTTCTTTCCTTCTCGAATCCTCGCTCTCCCACCACTACTACTATCGCCGCCGCCGCCTCCCCCTCCTACCCCTCCTCACGGAGCCGCGTTTTGGGTTACACCTCGGACAATGAGGTTGTTAGGGACGGAGGTGAGACGAGCGGTGCGCGACTGGACACACGCGGGAATTCTATTTGGGCGCGCGCGTTTTTCTTCAACTCCGCCGGAGTCCTCCGAGTCCGCCGCTTTAATTGCATAATTGCTCCATTGTGGATCGGCCGGGAGGGGAGGGGGGATCGCGCGGACGTGAAAGGGTTCGCGACGTAAAAAAGCCATAGAGGATGTCCGCTAATTGGTAGCGAGCCGGGAAATGCGCACGATCTTCGACGAGAGCGTCGCGACGCACGCACGCCCGATCGCCAAACCTTCGATCTCTCGCGATCTCTAATTGCCAACGTTATCTTTTTTCATGCCTCGTTGCACGTGCCGCAGAACGTACAGGTGAGTGTAAATCGGCGAGTCGATCGAGCATGAGCGCGATAAGGGAGGCTCCTCCGTGATTCACGTCGGATATCGCCGTGAGAACACGCGGAATTTTAAGGAGATCTGTTTGGAGGAAAAGGTTTCTTTGGATTTGGAACGTGTCTGTTTGGCCCGGGTTTGCTTAATATAAAACGACGTGATCTCTAAATCTCAAATATTGTTTTGTTGTCGAATGAAAATATTGTTGTTTCATTAGAATAAACCGCACATCGATGGGAGAGACAATATTATTTAGAGGGAATAATATTTCGCTTTCAATGAAAAAAAAAATGTATTTCATTATGCATCGAATATATCGTTTCAATGAAATAAAAAAAGTTCTTCAATATTTTACCAACATGACGTTATTTCTCTCAAATAATTTATCACTTGTGACAAAGATTGTAATTTTTCAATGAAAATACAAAAGAAATGTGTTGTTTGGCGTGAAGGTATTTATTGTTTGAGAAGCCAAACGACCCTGTTTGTTGAGTCAAATATTCGTTTGTTTGCTCCGCTCGAAAAGACAAATTTGCTTTAATTAAATACATTTTATCAAATCCAAAGAAATCTTTATCTCCGCGTATATTCGCTTCGAGACTTTCCTACAGAAGAAGTTACTTTTGATTTTCGCTCGTCCCGAATGCGACAACTTCGACAACGCTTAAGGAAAAAAATGCATGCGTTAAAGGAACGCTGTAGTAACGCGTAAATTCGCGCGTGTTGCAGATACCGGCGGGATATTTTTCACACACATTAATTTGCATAGGCAGATACGTATCCACATTTAGATAAAATCAATAGTCCTAGCGGTGGCGCAGCGCTACCGAAGATATATTGCGCGACCGCGCTCGCTGAGAGAGAGACGCGTTCTCTCTCTTTCTTTCTTTCTGTCTCTGGCCGGCGAGAATGTGCGTTTTCCTTGCGAAACGCATTCCGTGAACATCAGTCGCAACCTGCGGCATTCGGTTCTTCAGCGAAGCGGTATACCGCGAAAAAAAGATACTCGGGAGCGGCTCGTGCGGTAATAAAACACGGCCAGAAAGAGAGAGTGAGAGGTGTTTTATTGTTTTCAGGGCATGTTCTCGAAAAACTTTATAGTTTAAAAGTTAATATTGATAGTAACACAATTTTAAGCGATGCACAACAGAATAAACAAATGAAAGAATATATAAATTAAAATATGTAAAATATATTTATATGAAAGAAAGTGTGCGAAAAATCCCTAAGGTTAATTATGCGCTTACATTTTATGCACATATGGGAGTGCAAAACAATTCGTAACATGCGCGAACTGAAAGAAAAATGAATACAGAGCAAAGAGAAGGAAACAAGATGAAAAGAAATGAATGGCAAAGCAAAGAGAACCAAGTATAGAAAAATGAATACTTAAGACTTCAAGCTAAACTGAAATGTTGTATAGCAGGTGTCACGCAGAGTTAGCTGCAGAAATGTGGAAGCTAAGAGACAATAACGTCTAATAGTCTAATAGTTGTAGTATTCTCGATTGACATCTCTGTCATTTCTGTCCGAGGAGAAAGAGAGAGAAAGAGGGGGGAGACCGTCGATGGTTCGTCGAGAATCAGAGACGCGAAATATAGTCCCGTCTCGTTACGGGAACCCGAGCTCGAGCGGGGCCGGATATCTCCGAGCTATCTAATCGCGCTCGACTTTTTCCGAAACTGCAATACTCCGGTCGCGTCGCGGAAATGCCGCGTAGAAGGCGCGCTCGCTACGGAAGGAGTGACGTTGCGTCGAGGGTCAAGCATTCCGGAGTCGAGTCGATGAGTTATATCGAGCAGACCGGCGGAGTATTCCACTCGATATTCGTCCGTCGCGCTATACCGTTGCACGGTATTTCCCACTTTACGGAACGGACGTTCGTCCGTGAACGTCCGCGGAAGGGCGGGTCGATTAATCGGCGGATTCTCCAGTTTCAGAGAGCGTGTTTTCCGCGGCGGTGGGGGTGGGGGTGGGTGGCTACACCTGGGGCGCTCCCACGCCGCCGCCGGGATCGCCCTACAGCCCGGTGCCCGTGACGCAGCTGGAGCTGTTGGCGAAAAATTTGGCGAACCTGGCACCCGCGGGTCAGCAGGCCCTGAGTCTGCAGGGTGTCGGCGTGAACGTGGGTAGCCTGCATCACGCGCAGCACACGCAGCACACCCAGCACACCCTCAACCTCACCGGGCTCCACCATCTGCATCATGGTGAGTTTCTCCCTCCGTCTATCAATCCATCTATCTATCAATCTCTTTCTTTCTTTCTATTGAGAGAGAGAGAGAGAGAGAGCTATTTCTCGTTACGCAGAGAAAGAAAATTAGTCGTAAAAATAGATATTTTCATATACGGAGTGTTGGAAAGAAAAGCGTTCAGAACTCATGCGGTAGATAGTGCACCCTATACATTGAGTAAAAAGAGTCTTAGTAAACAGAGATCGAGAATTTAATTGTTACTGAGATATAAACAATTTTGCATATTGGGATCACGACTGACCTATTGATTTCCACGTGTCGCATGCGACGTGAGAAGGGAGAATAATCTCTCCAAATCTTCGCCTCGATATTTACAGAAGGTGTTCCATGTGTCCTCCTTCCATTTTCATGCACGCTTGGCATCCTCTTCTTACAGAGTCTCGAACTCCCTCGAAGATGTATATTAATGACAACCGCAATGATTGCCGGTGAGATCTTTCTCAAGTATGCGTGGAAATTGAATAAGGAGAGATTCAGAACGCGGTTTGCAAATACCGAGGATAAATCTTGACGTCGCATGCGACACATAGAGGCCAATAAGTCAGCAATGATACTAATCTATCAAAATTATTTATATCTCAGAAACGATTGACTTCTCGACCGTATATTTATTAAGACTTTCTTACTCAGTATGACGTGTAGTATCTACCATACGAACGCCGGATGCTTTTTCTCAGCACGCCCTTATAAGCAAGAATATCACAATTTTCTCAGGGGGATTTTAATCTTGATTTGATTGAATTTGCATCGACGCAAGTATTACTTGCGCTCAATTCAAGACTAAAAACCTTCCAAGAATATCGCAATATTCTCGCTTATGCATGAGAAGTCGTTGATTCGAGGCTACATATCTCTTCTGCGAATTCCCCCGCGAATCCCGACGAACGCGAACGCGGGACACACGCGGCCGGATTCTGGCCTGACGTTTACGTGTCTGTTTCATTTGGCAAGGTGGCCTCCACCAAAACGCCTTCTCGCCCCAGCTGTCCCTAGTGACCGGCAGCGCGCCGACGCTCACCATCAACAGCTTCTCGTCGCCGAACTCGACCAACGGGGTCGCGCCGACTACCGGCGTTCTCCTGCAGGAGTACCAGTCGCCGACGGGGACGACGGGATGTACCGTCACCGTGAACGGCCCTTCCGGCCTCACCAGCAGCACCACGAGCAGCAGCATGGTGATGCACGGCGGCGGCCAAGTCGGCGGTCAGGCCGTTCAGGCCGCCACGAAGAAGCGGGAGGCTTTCCTTCCCAGTCAAGGCCAACCGGTGAAGCTGGAGAACAAATCGACGAGGACGTCGTGTCTTTGCAGGAACAGCAACGGTACGACGTCCGTTTCCTCCGCATCGGCGCGGGTCTGACGAAGCGAACGCTCGCGAACGACACGCTCTGTGCTTTCGACAACGGCCCTATAGAGGTCGCGCTGGGACGAGTCTCGATTTTCGGATTTTCACCCGGACTTTCCGAGAGACCCTTCGAGTTGTCCCGAGAGCCCTTACCCTCGGATCGACCGTTTTTTCCGGCCTCTCAGATAACTAGCTAGCGGATTTTCGGAATCATCCGACGCACCCCCGGAGTTCTCACCTTGTGGAATAACTCCGCTTTCCACTCAGGGAGGGTG
>NW_014555233.1:379-42541 GCF_001313825.1 Dinoponera quadriceps | reverse complement strand
GGGGGGGGGGAGGGGATGAGCAAAGCTTCTCTGTCGAGCTTGAGACTTTGAAAATCCGAGAAACGAAGTCCTCCCGAATTTTCCGAAAGCTCCTCGCACTCTCTCGCACACTCTGTCGTGGTTTCTCCCGACTCGAAAGATCCCGGATTACGTGGCGCGCACCGGTTATAACGATACACATGTCGCACAAGTGGGAAACGCCTGTTTGTAGGGAAGACGAAGGTAGTGCACTCGGACGTGGGGTGCAGCAGGACGCTACCTGTCGCGTCGTCCTGGAACGGGCAGGACGGCACTGGTGCTAACAATAGCGGTGCTAGCCTGGTGAAGAGGGAACCCTTAGCCTCGGTTCCCTGTCAAGTCGCGGAGGTTTCCACGTCCCTCCACGCCACCACGACCTCCGTCAAGATCGAGCCCGTTCCACCCAAGTCCGAGAACGGTAAGTCGACTGCCCGGTCGTCGAACGAGCGAGACGCCGATTACTTGCGCACCAATCGGAACGCACGGAAGAAAAAGAAATGACGCGTAAATAGTGTGATAGTATCAGTTTAATATTATGCCCGACGGCCGTCATCATTGGAGCGGATCTCTTTGATTCGATATAGCAACATTATTAAAACTGTTAGCATGCAATAATTTTATTTCAATCGACCAGTAAGAATGGAAATATCGTTCTTACTGGTTGCTTACCATCGGAGTCTTCAATATCTTCCTTCGTTCGAAATGATTACTGAAATTTCACCAGCAGAAAAGAACCCGATCTGAGGACTGAAATTTGCATTTGGTCATTTACGTGTTTACTTATTTGACTTTATATCATTAAGAAATTATTTATTAATATTATTGCTAAATTAAATATCGCTCTTGCACTAACATCTATTTCTTAGTATTTTTTAGTAGAAATTGAATCTCGTGGATGTCTAGTCACGAAATAAGGAATTTGTATCTAACGTCGTTATCAGCCAGTAACGTAACGTTGATTTCTTCTAATTAGATATTGGTTAGATATATAAATAAGTTCCCAGATTCGGACGTTCTAAGACGCCGAAAAGACGTTTTTTTAGACAATGAGGCGAAATTACAGTTACGAGATGAAAATTAGTTTTCCAGGCAGTGACGTAACGCATGCTTTTGCTTTTTTAGATTTTTAGCTTTTTAAGATTTTTATGGAATAACGCATCCTCCAATTTTTATTTGCCATCTCATTTTTAATTGCTAGTGGCGAGTATATACTAACTACATCATATGTTTTAGAGTATACGGCAATCTACTCTATCATATTTGATATGTAATGGCTGTAATACAGTTAACTCTACCGATTCTACATTTTGGTAAATAATCAACCAGTAACGAGCTAAGAAATTTAATCCAGTCTGTACTAATTAGCTACGCCTTTGACTCGGACAGACTAGTTGAATTTCTACTCGAGTTGGCTCTCATTGGTCTTCTGTTTTCTCTCTTTATTTTAGTTGAACATCAAAGAACTCTTAACCGTCTTTTTTAATACTAATACATTACCCCGGTAGAAATGCATGTTTTCTTAGATACCCATTCAGTTATATTGTCTAATATTAATGAATGTCTCATTGTTACAACCTATGAAACATACTACGTAGAAAATGGACAGGAACTTGGTAGAATTCTGTTCGTGGGAATTTTCTTCTAGAGCAAAACTGCTCATTTCATGAGCAGCAGGCTTGCTTTTTAATCAATCGAATAGTTTTTTCTCGTCAATTTATTGTTCCGTTTTTGTTCAGTAAATTGATTCAGATTTTGTACATTTTTGTGCGCAGTAATTGCAGGAAAAGCGTTGAATCTTGATTGGGATCCCAAATACACAGCAAAAGACATTTTGTACTTGTGTTGAAGTCGATTCTTGTTAAAATTTCGTGTTAAATTTCTAACATACCCGTGTGTTAATTTAACATATTGCAATATATGTTATCTCAACATTTTGTATTGTACCGATATTCAATACATGTAAGTATTAAAATAAGACATTACACTTCAATATCGACTAACATATCGATCGTGTATTAATTTTGAACATAATATTCACCCTGTAAAATTAACACAGAAATTTCAAAATAGACCGTCTGGGAGACGTGAAACGTGTGTTAAATTTCACGCAAACCTTTCCACTGTGTAGTTTTGTTCAGTTACCAGACGGAAATTAATCAACTGTGCGGTAATAACCGTAAGAAAATGCATGAAATATGTAAAAAAATTCATGAAATTTCTACCAGGGTTATACATTGTTTGAACAATTCGAGTTCGTCGATCCCGACGATAACGCTAGATCGAGGAGATACGTTCGAATCGAGGCGCCGGCGACCGATGATACAACGGCGTCTTCTTTCTTCCGCGCGCTTCTCTTACGCCACGACGGCGACGACGCGGTCAACGTCCGCCGCGCGTTCGAATTAATTGATACAAGGGAGCGCTCGCGTGAGTTATCGAGATGTATCCCGTTTACCGAATTCGCCGCATACTTTCGCATGTTCCACGCGACCGCTCGGACGACACGACGAAGGGGCTTCCCATTAACCCAGCACGACGACGCGAGTCGCGCGTGAATCCAACGCGGCCGGTTAACTCTTAGGAGCGGGCAGATGCGCGGTAAAAATTCTGCGAACTTCCCCCTTACGTAACGCGCGACAAGGTGTCGCACGCGGGATCTCGCGAGCGAGATACCTCGCTGGATCCTCCAGAGAGCGAGGAGCAAGAGTTATTTATAACGAGCGTTTCTCGAGCGTACACGAGCCGAGATCTCGCCGGGGATAAAAAGTATCGACGGTATCGGCGCGATTGCGCGCTTTTCCCGAGCAATCACGAGCGAGGAATCGCGAGCGGTCCAATAACGCGCCCGACGAGAGAAAGATCCCGCTCGCGATATAAACGATATCTTCAAAATCGAGATAATTACGTCCCCTGACGCGCGGCCGGACGGTCGCCGGTGCTTCTCGCGAAGATGGCGAGGAGAGCGTAGATCTCGGCCGGCGATAAACGCAATACCGTCCCAATCAGCATAATCGCGTCTCTCCTCAGACCAACCACACGAGGAATCGCCTAATACGAAGGCGGCGCGACGCTTTTTTCGATAGGCGCGCAGCGAAAGGGCGGCCGGGGGAAGAGGGGAGGAGAGAAGCACGAGGGGTAGGGAAGAAAAGTGCGTATAAAACCGCGATGTATATGGGCGTAAGAGAGACGGGCGAACTGACAGAGTCGGAGGAGAAACCAGGGACCAGAGCGAAAGGGAGAAAGAAAGAGAGAAAGAGATAGAGAGAGAGAAAAAGAACGAGAGTCGACCGGTCGGTCTCGAGCGAGACGGCCAGAGGAAAAGAGCAAAGAAGCGGGACGGGAGACGCGCAGGCAGGGCAAGGCGAAAGAGAAAGAGCGGAGCAGACAGTCTCGTTAAAGTAGGAGGTGCGTGGCACGCATGGCGACGCAAACACAAGGCGTGGTTCGAAAGAGTCTCGACCCTCTCACTCTCTCTCTCNCCCCCCCCCCCCCCCCCGGTCCTGACACATCCGCGCGCCGCTGGCACCACGGGTTCTCTCTCGTGGCCCGGTGCTGTGCGCGTTGGCCCACACGTGTTACGTCATGCGAGCGTAACGCGCGCTCGAGGCGCGGGGAAAAGAGTCTCGCGCTGACGAGGAGAAAGAAAGAAGGAAGGAACACGGGGGCAGAAGGAGGGGGCGAGACGGTGATTTAAATGAATGCGTTTCGGGGCGCATCGGGACACGCGTTTCGGTAATACGGGGGAAGGAGAGGGGAAAAATAAGTGTCGTCGCGCGCGGAGTTCCGCGGGAGGACTCGTCGGAGAGAGAGAGACAGTGATGAGAGGGAACGCGGGGGACGAGTCGGGAGACGGTGATTTAAACGAATGCGTGTTGGAGTCGCGACCGCCGAGTCGGAGGCACGCGTGAGTCGCGCGGTGGTGCCTCCTTCGGCGAGGAAACACCCGAGGAAGCTTCCCCGGGACTTAGGATCCCGCCCGAGGTCGGCGCAGTTTCAGGTGCTTCAGGTAGCGATACCGCAGATACCGCCCAAGTGATCTCCGTCCGTGCATATTTCACGACAACCGGCGAGTCTCGCGTGTCCCTGGCAACGAAGACTCTCCGGCAAGGGTCAAGCCGTGCCGAAGGCGTGTCAGGTTTCCCGAAGGGAAAAGTGCGGAGGGTTCGAGCGACGATAGATCGATCGCGATCGCCCCCGTGGTGTTCCCGCATGGGGGAAAAATACCATTGTATTAAGAGAGAATCGGTCAACAGCGCCGTAATTGGAACAAATCCTGTGGAATCAACAACAATATTATTGAAACCGATACACACCGTACATTGTTTCGACAATTCCAACATTAATTTCAATGATATTCCTATTAAATCGAGAAGATTTATCCCAATTACGGCGTTGTTGACCGATCCTCCCGATACGCGACTGTATTTTTCCCGTGTGGTTCTGCGCACGTACGTTGAAAAATGAGTCTGCTCAGATCTAACTGCGTTGAAAAAAAATAAAAGTACTTAAAAATTTGTTTGTGAGGCATAAAGTTTATTTCGTAAAAATAAGGCTCGCGTGTGGAAATTTACCGAACATTCCCAAGTGCAGCTTATATTCTGATCGGATCACCCAAACTCGTCCCGAATAAGAGTAAGTTATTGCGATATCAATTAGGAATTCCATTCTTGTTCTAATTATAAGAAAACTTTAGAAAAATGTGAGGGGAAAAATGTCTGGGTTTCCCACTTTAGAATCGTACTTTCGAAACATTACACTCCTAATGCGAATCTTCATAAATTTTCCAATCAGAATCCATCATTTCTGTGAAAAATCGGAATAGACTCCGATCGGATATCAAACAATTTCCCGTGCGGGTTTGTTTTTGTGAAATAAACTTTGTATCTCTCGCAAATATATTTTCAAATACTTTTCCCACGGATGACAATGGACAGCCAAGTGCGTTTTGGTTGGCGGAAACAAAATATCCAGTTCTCATGAACCAAGTTCGGTTCTTACAGCCGGAAATTCCTTCAACCGCGACGCGTCTAGACGTCACATTGAGGAAAAAAATATTTGAAAATTTACCTGTGAGAGATTGTAACGTTTATTTCACGGGAGTTAAGGTTTACTTGATTTTATTTCCGTGAAATAAACCTTATATCCCACAAATACATTTTCAAATACTATTTTTTCCCAGCGAAGATAAATCCAACTAAACTCATTTCCCAGCGCAGGTCCGCGCGAAAGGGCGCTTTTCGCGGCAAATCCCGCCCACCTTTCGACGTCTCTCACGTGTCCCTCGCGATATAATTTCAGGTGCGGCGATTACGCCCGTGCTCGCGAGAGCCCATTGTAATCCCGTGCATTCTCATCGCGCTCACGCCCGACTTCCTTAATCGTTTCAGGAATAGTGGTCTCGAACGCGGGAGCCGGTGGCATACCGGTCGGCATCGCGGTGGCGAGGCAGCGATTGCAGCATCAGGAGACTTCGACGTCTATGCGCAATGTGTCTTTAAGTCATCACACGTCGCATCACGCGAGCTATCATCATTTCCAGCCGGACAGCCTCGGTGAGTCTTTTCACGCCAGATTTCACCTCTCTCGTACGGTATTACGAAACTCCCCCCCCTTCCCGTTCCGTTCCTGGATCCGATACGGAATCGAGCGAGCTAACGTCGGAACCGCGTATCGACACTTCGCGGCGTAACGTGAAATGAGATTTTAACCGGGCGTCCGTTCGTTGCGTGCGTGCGTGCGTGAGTGCGCACCATGAAATTGCACGAAATCGCAAGAATTCGCGCGACCGCGCGAGTCGTGACGCGAATGCGCGACGTCCGTACGCTGAGCGGAAAGAATGGTTAATCTCGTCGGGATTATTGTTATTTTCGACGCCTAGTGTTTTAAGTCGGGTCAGTGGAAATGTCATCGATTGAATAATCAATAAAACAGTATCGTATCGATAATCAGTGCACAGAGAAAAAGATTACTTTAGATTTAGTGTTTTTATTTATCTGGCTAAAATTTGCTTCATACAAACAACATATATGAAATATTACTTCTTTGAGTAGAAATTTTATTGTCCCATTCAAGAAAACTCTATTATTTAACGGAAAGAACGCTATTTGAAATAATGCCTTTTAATCAAATAAAATATTATTTGGTTGCAATAAATATGTAAAATAGAACAAATAATTTCTTGATAAAAAAATTATCTTTCAAGTAAATTTTTTATTTACAATAAAAATATATACTCGTTGAAAAGTTTAGCAATCGTACTTATTAATGTCAGTGATGAAATTTGTTTGGATGCAGTGAAATTGATTAATTTTGCAGAAATCTTTTTCTCAGTGTATTTATTTTTACGAATTTTTAGCGGGAACACCTCTACTTAGCTCTTTTGTGTTATATCTCATATTCATTTTGACTTTGGCCAATGATGAATTTCACTGCAGATCGCTGTTACGTATCCCGAATAGTAGAAGTATATGTACGCTGCACTGAGAGAAAAATATTTAGTAGCTGTAATTATAATACCGTAACTGTACACATAATAAATACTAACACCATAGTAAAAGAATTATTGTTAGGAAAACTTTTTTTCTAGTAAGTGTTATTATAGCATCACCGATAATAACCTTACATGCACATCGTCACTACTATTGTCGTTGTTAAAACATCAAAAAAGGATATAGTCGAGGTTGAAAGTAACTATAATTTCTCTCAGTGAGAGAAATATGTTTGGTGAAAGAAAAATATTTGGTATTTGTAACTATAAGCATAGTGAGAGAATTATAGTCTCATTTTTTTTTTTCAGTTTTTTTTCCCGTGCAGTAGTTACTGGAAAACGTTTTCCTTGACTACAAGTGATTTCACTGTGCAATTTGAAGAGAGGAGGTACGACGCGGCGCGTCCTCCTCCGTTCTTTGCGGCGGCACGGTTAACACGCTTTGCGGGCCGCGCATATAGTTATAATATTTTATTCGAAATTGAAACGTGCAATTAACGGGTGCATCAGTAATACTCTTAATACGATATTCATTTATTAATACGATACATTAATAATATCCAATAATATCTTCGTTAAAATATTATCCCGTATGGAAAGGCACGAAGTACGCAGAATTTACCGCGTTGTCTAAGGTCTGTTCTACAATACGCCGCATGTCGGAGTCGCCGGATGTCGGAAGACAGCCAATGGTCCAATGAGAGAATTTACTTTTTGAGGACGAGTCTCCTCGTTGGACCATCGGCTGCGTCCCGACAGCGGCATACGGCATTGTGGAACAGGCTTAAAGACGCGAATCGACGTTTCCGGCCGTGGACGCTTCAGAAACCGAAGAACCGAACTGTCGATTCACGTCTTCGGTCTGCAAAGTATTCATTTTCTCTTAATCTTGTTGGAAACGTATCGATCGCGTCGCACCGCCTACGTCGTGATACGCGATCTTTCCGTGCGAAATATCCGCGTGCGTTTCCCTCCCTCCTCCTCCCCTCCTCGTAAAATCGTCGTTTCCTCGTAGGATAAGATCGAGTATTTAAAAGAGTTTCACACACGACGCGACATTGGCGCTAAGCTTTGGCGGGCGCGCGCTCACTTTTATCATTTCTGTCCCAGTTTATCCCTTAACTGGTCGCGCGCGGCGCCTCGCAGACGCCACGCTTTCGTTCGACGCAGATTTTATCGCCTCTGTCGCTTTTTCTCTCTCGGATAAAGCTCTATCGTATCCGATTTGCATGTTTGTTTTTCACCACGAAAGAGACGCATCCACGTAGATCTGCAACCCCGATCGATGATAACGATGGTCGAATTTCTTCCTTTTTTTTTCTAATACCCTTTGTATGGTCAGTGACGGAAAGGTTGTTATATTTTTTTCAACGAGTTTCACAACACGTCTCTATCTGATGGGAGAATTCGCTTGTTTCGGTAATTCTCAGAAGATAAATTTTTCCTACCGCGCAATAAAAGAAGTATCTTGCACTTATGCTAAAATCGATTCTTGTTAAAATCGTTCGTGTCAAATTTTTAACGTGCTCGTGTGTTAATTCAACATGTCGTATCGTTATCTCAATATTTTCTGTTAGATCGATATTCAACGTGTGTGTGGAAATAACATATTTTACACTTTAGTGTTGATTATATAATGGATATTAATTTCGCATTAATTTCCCACATAATAGTTGTGTTACTTTTCAACGTGTTCGCCTTGCGTTAAATTTGACTTGCGAGATTTGTCGCAGTGCGAATACCGGTTGCATTTTGAAGTTCGCCGGTGAAATCGTCGCGATCTTTCCGCCACTGACTGCGAATGGTCGATCGGTCTGTCTTTTTTAACTGAACTGGCTGCGCTAGTTCGAGAAATTTACTTACACATCGTACAGCGTATGAAGTATCACATATGCACGAGATTCTCACGAGCTTCAGTGTGTGTAAATTTCTTGAACCAGTGCAGCCGGTTCAGCTGAAAGGAACAGACCAAATGACAGGTCGACATTAATGACAGCCTTGAGACCTAATAGCACAATGAGTAAATAGGATTTTCTCAATCGCTGCCATCGTGTCGGCATATTCGTGCATCGCGACTTAATTGCCCGACGAAACTGCGACGATATCTCAACTGTTACTCAGACCATCACCACCATCACCACCACCCGGTATTCGTTACGTAAGACATAAAATTACGCATAGAAGAAGAAAAAGAAGAAGCAACTATGCTTGATATATCCTCGCCGCCTCGTCGAATAATCACTAGTCGCAACGAATATGCAGACACGAGTGCGATCGAAAAGTGCCGATAACGTTTTACGCTCGGATTGAAAACTATGCGCTGATGTTGAGGCTGTTACGCCGTCTGCGGGCAACAACAGCAACAACGATTTCCCGACCGCGGGAAATTTCTGCGAGAATATCTCGTTCGGCCCCCCTCCCGCCTCCTAATTGCGCGCGCGGCGTTTAATTGCGATCGTCGCGCATACGACGATCGCCGGCGCGATCCCGGGGGCGAATATTAAAGAGAGCCGCTCGGGGTTGCCGGCGCGCCACGAAAATTCGCCGACGTGCATGAACGGCGCTTTAAAATCGATCGCGCGGAACCTTTTTTCCGAACTTCACCGCGACGCTTATCGTCTTCGGCATCGACATCGGGGAACGCCTGCGATTCGCCCATCGCGGCGGCGTCTCTCACGCCTCGAGCGTAATTTATTGCGAAAGGATATCGCCGCCATTACCTACGGCCAGCTCGGGGCTATTATTTTCACGGCGATACTTCCGCGAAAATGATGCAATTGACGGAAGAGAATGCCGGGGGGGGAGGGGGGGGGGTGATTCAAGTGAATTCCGAGTACGGTCTAATCGGAATCTTCAACTGGCTAATTAAGCCTGGCTTAATTATGTCTTCTCGGTTCTCGAGTGTCTGTATCCACCCGTCCGCTCGACGAGCGATTGGATCCACTTGACAATGGATAATCAAAGCGTTGGGGGAAATTACCGTGATAAAAATCAATTTTATGGCGGGGAAATTGGTGGAAATCGAAGGTTTGCATAGTTATAATAACCAAGATTGTAAAAAGCAAGTTTGGTTAATGACAGTTAGAAATTTCGTTCTCTTCAACCGAGACGCACTTGGTTCTGCATCGTCAGGTAGGTTCATCGTCAGGTGGATCTACTCGCGCTGAGAAAAAAAAAGAAAGTACCGAAACATTTACCTGTGGGATATAAGGTTTGTTTCACGGGAATAAAATAAAATGAAGCTTGTTTCCGTGAAGGAAACTTTATATCCCATAAATTTGGTTTCCTTCGAGCAAAACGCACGTGGTTGTCCATTGTCAGGTAGATCCGGCCAAATTCATTTTCCAATGTGGATAACGGCATCTAGAAAATTCTGCTTTTCACTTTACGTCACCTAGGATACGCGATGTGACTGTACGTGGGGGAAAAAATGCTGTTGTACCGATGGAATTGTTCAACGGCGCCACAATGGGAGTAAATCTAGTCGATCCAATAGCAATATTATCGAAACTAATACATCGTATACACGCATCATTGAAACAATACATCATTGAATTAATAAACTGCACCATAGCCCACGCTATATTTTCAGTGGCTGCACTGTAATATATAGTGCGTGTCCGTACTTGTGCCCATGTAACATTTACCGAATAGGTAAATTGAGTATTTCGCATAATGTGTCACACATGTGTGGCGTGAGTGGCGAATATATTAATAATTCAAGCATTAGTTTCAATGATATTGCTACTGAATCGGGAAAGATTCGTTCCAATTACGGAGCTGTCGACTATTTATATTTTGTAGGGTGAGGGGGGGAGGGAGATTAAATACCTCCGACTGATTTCCGTTTATTTTGCCATTTATCAGAGAATGCAACTCTATACTGAGAGAAAGCTCGCTAAAATTATAATCATTTTCAGCTTCAATTGTATTTTCTTCTGGTTTTAATTCCAAAAGATAGTAATAGCAATACACGGAAATAACAGTTTCATTGAATTTACCCGACAATGGACAAATCAAACGCGTTTTGGTTAAAGGAAACAGAATTTATGGCTTTAAGAACCGAACTTAACTCGTAAGAATCAGAAACTCTGTTTCCTTCAGCCAAAATGCATTTGGCCTGTTCATTGTCAGATTAATTCAAACAAACTGTTTTTTCCGCGTAAGGAAATTATTACCGACGTTGCGCGTACGGTAATATTTTCTGGGAAAAATGATTCAACCGACTATAAATCTTTTAAACCGAATTTAATTTCAAATCAGTCTCATGAAAATCGAACGTTAGGCGTAAGTTGCGTGAATTAATTTAGAAGACATTCTCATTAGTCTGAATTCACAATAGGTGTGGTAAGCTTCCTGCCTTTTGCCTTAAGAAATCAAATGTAACGTAACTTCTGACAAAAGCGCCGACAGAAGTCGCAACAACCGCATAGATCTTACGAATTGCGATGTCTAGTGCTGGAAACGCTATTTGCTAGAAATTACGTTTGAATTTTGTGCTCGTAGCAAAAGGCTAAAAGGCTTACTGCGTCTGTACTGAAAACAATTATAGTTAATCATAGAGAAATTATACTTTCAGCCTCAACAATATCCCCTTTTCATTTAAACCAGAAAAATGACAGTACCAACATGCACGTAAGATTATTGATCGCTAACATTATAACAACACTTACTGGAAAAATAGTCATCTCGACAATGTTTCCCGTTAAAACGCAAGGAAGCGCATTATCTTATCCCCGAAAATAACTATATCCTCCCCTGAATGCACACACGATTCTCATACTTACGCGATTACAAACGCCACTGATTTCTCTCTCAGTGCGGTGTGCAGCGGCACGGGTCCCGAGGAAGACGTCGCGATCGCGGCAGGTGCGCGGGGGCCACCCGATACTCGGTCGGCGCCTCGTCCGATTTTACGCAGTCGGAATCGATACCTCGCGTCGACCTCGCGCGCTCTCTCAGCGGTGCGCGTTCGAGGGAGGCGAAGCGGCTCGCCGGCGAGGAGAGCCTCCCTCGATCGTGCGAGCGCGGAACTCGCGGAGATGAACGCCGGTTCCGTTTTGTAGGTTCCAGCACGGCCATGGCGGTAGGCGGCACCACCCTGGTGCACTGCGGAGGGCCTGGAGGGGAGGATCGTGCGGCCCACCTCACCATTCCCTCCGGGGCGCTCGCGCCCTCGCTGAACCTGAATTCCAGTCTGAATTCCAGCCTGAATTCCACCCTGGGCAGCATCGGCACAGCGCCGACCGATACGGCCGCTACGTGGCCGCCTACGTTGTGGCAGTATCCGGCTACGGCCGCCGCAGGTGGGTAGCTCGGCGCGGAACGTCGCCGCGACTACCGTCGTAAGAGTAACCGCGCGAAACCGCGAAAATAGAGCGAGAGGGGGGGGGGGGGGAAANGGGGGGGGGGGGGGAGAAAGGAGCCGGATGATTGGCTTATAATCTCGAGGCGAGGTTTTACGCCCTGAATCCTAATCTAAATTGTCGTCTGTTTGCTTTCTTCATTGTACAATGGTTTGTCGTCGATCGCGAACAAAACTGCTTTTTAGGCACAATTTAAGACAGAGGACAGTCATTGTGCGCTGCTTAAAGATAAAGAAGGGGGGGGGGAGGGAAGCAGAATGGTTGACTTGTAATTTCAAGGCAATGTTTTACGTCCTGAATCTTAATCTAAATCATCGTTTGTTTACTTTCTTTATCACACGATTAACGGTTTGTCGTGAATCACAAACAGAACGGCTTCTCAGTTTAAGACACAAGTCACTATGCGTTGCTTAAAGACAAGGACTTAAGGCATTAAACATTATCTCGGAGCGATAAGTCAGCCATTCTGCTGAGGCAAAGATGATCCTGTCTTTACGACGATGGACACTCTCGAGTGTCCAAGTTCTTCGATCGATTCGATCCCGCTGACGTCTCGAGTACTGTGTTCGAAAGCGAGGCCGCCTTCCGAAAGTCCCGACTGTCTTTCGGAAGTCTCGAGTGCGCCCACTACTTATCATTTTCTATGCTCAGGCTCGGAATTTTTCGACACGTGCACGTATGTGCTCATATATTCGCGCATAATGATGTTGATCATTCCGAGTCACACAGCAACGATATCACGCATATTACATCTTTTGTGTGTAATTTTACTTTTTACATCATGCAAATGCCACTTTTGAATAATATATGAAATGTCGTTGTTGTTTACTCGATAATCTGCTATGCATGAATATGTGGACAAAATACTCGCGATGTTACAGCTTTCTCTTGTGTAAATTGCGATGAATTTTGTCATTTTTTTGTTTGTAACATATCAATAGACTCTCAGTAGAGATAATCTTGCATAGTAAACCATATGTAGTAAACTTTCTAACAGTAGACTTCAGTTGCCAAAATATAAATAGCACAATATGTGTACGAGATGGAAGAATGTTAAAGTAATAAATTAAGGCAAAACATCGATATGTTGCTCGTTCACGACATTCTATCGTTAATTTCACTACGAAATTCTCTCCGAAGAGATAGAAAAATTCCAACTATCTCAGACATAGGAAATGTTGTTGCGCCAGTCAGTATACACAACATACTGAAAGAAGGATTTTCTAACAATTACCAAGATTTCGTCCGGAGAAAAACATTTTTTAATAATCATTCAAAAATATTCTCAAAAAATAAATTCTCCTATTGGATACTACGCTGAAAAAAAAAAAAGTACTGAAACATTTATTTATGAGGTATGAAGTTTATTTTATAGAAATAAATCTTATTTCTGTAAAATAAACCTTACATCCGGCAAGTACTTTCTTCTCAATATAATGCGAAGTTCGTTGGGCAAAAAATGATTATCCCTCTCTCTCTTTCTCTCTCTCTCTCTCTCTTATCGCTATACTGACAACACGGTTGTCCACGCCCATTGGCAAAATTTCGAAGCAGCCTCCGCGAAACTTTTCCGGGACTTTCGGCGCTCTGGCTCGGCGGAGTGGCGAAACATTCGGGAACTTGAGGATTTTCTCCCGCTCGTCTCCCGATAATGTGCTCCAAGTCGTGCAATAATATTCTCGAGTCCATCGCCGATATTATTTTATCGCCGGGGCCGAAACGTCTTTGTGTCTCTCGTTACGGCGATTCGCTGCCACCGTGCGTTTCACGCGCGCCCTGTCGAACTATTAAATAAACAATCGGCCTTTGACCCTAGGAACGCTGACGCGTATTCGCGCATTCTCTCGGTCGCCGCGCGCAATGTGACCGACAGCTCAATTATTTCGTCGGATATCAAAGGCGCGATATACGTGTACCAAAGAGCGTTCCTCGTTTATTTAAACGCTCTTGCGGAGCAACCGGCGGTGCTCGCCTATTTCCACAACAGCGCGCGGCTCGAAATTTCGCCAAGACATCGCGGGTATTATCGAGCGTTCCGCGTCGATTTGCGAGAGTCGGAGCAACAATAGCGACGTAAATCATACAAATCCGTCCGCGAGGGAAAGATTCACCCGCCGAATCGCGATAAAACGCGCGTAAGACTCGCGATTGCCGCCGATCGGCGATTATTTCGTGTTAACGCTCGGAGATTAGTCGCTTGTCAGGAGGTAACATTCGACGATAACTTCCGGGCGAGACGAGCGAATGAAAACCGGACCGCGTCGTGCGCGTGACGCGGTGAAAAAAGGATTTGGTAACGTTTACCGGGATTTGACTAGTTTCGGCTGAGTCGCTTCGGTTACTGCAACCGAATCATTTAGTACCGCACAGTCAAAGATTTGCTGTTAAACGCACTTCACATGTCCCAAACGGTCTACTCAAATTTTAGTGTTAATTTGACACGAGGCGAATATGTTGAAAAGTAATATTAGTATAAAAAATTTGCAGGAAATTAATACGTTAATCGATATTTGAAGCATAAAATGTGTCATTTTAACAGCTACACACATGTTGAATGTCGACGCAACACAAAGTGTTGAGATTACGATCTTTGGATGAAAATACAAAAGAAATATGTTATTTGACGTGAAGATATTATTTAGGAAACGTGACGATCCTGCTTGTTGAATTAAACGCTTTTTTTTTGTTTACTACTATTCCAAAAGATAAATTTGTTTTAATTCAGGAAATTTCATTAAATCCGTAAAAGATCCCTTTCCTCTGCGTACTGTACTGTAATACTAAATATTATACACCGTATACTTGAATGATTTGGTCGAGTGACCGAACAATTCGGATCTAACCAAAAACCAACGAAATCTTGATGATTGTCGCCAAATTCTTTTTTCGGTGCACGTTCGCGTGAAATTTTCTACGCGCGACTCCGCACATTATGCTAAATTTTCGGCCGGTTCGGCGAGAATCGCATCTCGCCGGACAAAAGTCCGAATAAATTAACGCCTCGTGACGCGTATCACAGTTTTATCGGCGTGGGGGATTAATCGGGCCGCTAACGAGCGACCCTATACAATTTCGGATCGAATTCGCCCCTCGCTGACCTCTCTCCGGCCTCGCTGACCGAGTGACATTTATCCGAATAACGCTGAACTACATCGCCGGCGCTCTGCACGTCCGTCCGTCCGTCCGTCCGTTCGCTCGCGCGTATTTTCGCCACGTGTAAATCATTCACGCATAGCCCGTATTTAATTCGTCGCTTGACAGGCGTTCGGAATAAAGACGAGCAGCGGTGTGCTCGCGCGAAACACCAATTTTTCACGCTCCTTGCATATTTAATTGGCGTAGTAACTCGCACGTGGCGATCTTTTTATTATTCTAGGCGAAGCGTTATACAGAGCGCGCGCGAGCAATGCTCTAAACAATAAAAGCGGCTGAAAGACCATCTAATTGTCCGAATGTCCTTTGGCCTTTCGTATTCCACCGCNTTTTTTTAAAAAAAAAAAAAAAAAAAAAAAAACACGGATTTAGAGTTTAGATCGGCGCGCGCGATTCAACACGCCGGGGAGTGCACGTCTCGCCGCGCGATCAACGATGTATCAGGGGTAACCATGAGTAATCAAGTATTCACGAGACTCTTATTCTTGTATCAGCTTCTACTTGAGCTTCTGCTCTGTGCGGCACACAAACGGCATTTTCTCAGCGTGCGGGTAAGGTGTTCAATTTCTCGAGTAGATATCTGGTCGGCCCGAGTCAAAAGTTAGCGGCTGCACCGAGAAAATGGTTTCTTAGGATTTAGTATACTCGTTTGTTTGACTCGGTTTGTCTCAAATTGACAAACGACATAATTTAATATCAAATATCATTTTGTTTGAGCGAAAATGTTTCACTGCAGTTTCAGGCAACATGTAAACCACCACGTTGTTTGATGGAAAAAAATAGTATTGTCAGGGGGATTAATATTAGAGAGGATAATATTAATAGAGGAATATTATCAGAGAGAAAACAATATTAATAGAGGAAATAATATTTCGTTCTCAATAAACAAAAATTCATTTTGTTACATGTTAAATATTGTCCCGCCGAAACACACGGAAGTTCTTTAATATTCTTCTAACATAGCGTTACTTACTTCTTTCAAATAATTTATTGCCCGTGGCAACTATTGTAATATTCGGATAATAATATTAAAAAAACATATTATTTGACGTAAAGATATTGATTGTTTGACTAAACAGTCCTTTTTGTTGAATTAGATATTCGCTTGTTCGCTCTGTTTCGAAAGACAAATTTGTTTCAATAGAAGGAATATTATTAAATCCAAATTTCCTTTGTGTAACTAATATAGGCTGTATTAAATTTTATAGCTCATTATTTGTTCTTCACTGAAATGTGGAGCCGGTACGGTGATGTAGCCGTTGTCTAGCTATTACATATCAAATTGATGGAGCACATGACGTTGTTTATTCTAAAATATATAATCTAGCTCCTATATAAGCGCCAGTGACATTTAGAAACAAGACGGAAAAATAAAATTGAGGGTTCCATAAAAATTTGAAAAAAGAAAGAAACAGAAGCGAGCGTTACATTATTATCTGAAAAATAGTTATGTGACTTTTCATCTCGTAATTGTAATTTCTTCTTTTATTTAACCATCATCTAACTTATTTATTTAACCACTAGATAAAACGAGCGTTATGTTACCGGCTGACAGCGACGTTAGACACAAATTTTCTACTTCGTTTAGAAGACACTCACGACGTTCAATTTCTACTTAGGGTTACTGTATCATTGATTAAAACATAAAAGGATTTCTATATAGACTTTTAAATATGTCTCACTTTGGTATTGAGACCCTTGATTACTCACGAGTTCTTCTAGTATACAATTAATCGGAAAGTGCTTATAAATCAATTATATCGCAAGATATAAAATCGACATTAACGTGTCGTTGGATGGGAGATAACGAAATGAGCCGGGACTTTTCCAGCTATGCCAACGGAGCCGCTAAACTTCCCGCAGATGGGAGTCGGTCTTCAGGGTGGCTTACAGCTTGTTCGTGATCCGGCCAGCGGTCATCTCCTTCTGATTCATGCTGCGGGTAATGTCAGCCTCACCTCAGCTAGTTAGGCTCATATTAATGGTCGTTACGTGAAGTCTCATTGCCGAGATACTCGGATTTGAATTTAGAATCAGGTCCTGAATTTTTCAGCCGTTGAATCGCGTGTGGTACATGTAACGTTATCTTTTTATCGAATTATCTTTTTATCTAATTTCGCAACTCGACTGGAAAACTCGGATCTAACTCTAAATTCAAATTCAAGTGTCTCACTTGGGAGATAAGCTTCGGGCGGCCATTAGTGACTATTATAGTTATTAGCCTAATTACCGGCTGAAATGCGAAGCTTTTCTCGACGAAGATCAATTTTACACCCGGCAGAACAAATGCAGCAAGCAGTGGTGTGGCCGAATTACGCGAGCCACGGCGGCAACGTTGCGCCACCGCCGCTCTTGCTGCCCCCGCCTCCGCCCTCGATCCAAGTACTCGGCGACATCGGTGGTGCGAGGCTGGTGCTCGCCGAGAACAAGAGGAAGCCACCGAGCGCGCTGCCGATCGTCAAAATCGAAGCGGATTGCAGCAGCAGTCCAACCACCATAATCAGCAGTGAGTAGAAATTCACGTCCGCCTCGGGAAAATTCGGGAAGAGGAGCGCGATTGTCGCGCTTGAATTGTCGCGTTGCAGCGTTAACGCGAGATTAATTACTGTGTACCTTTTTTAAAATAGCCCGTTACCTTGCTCGGAAGAAGTAACGAGCCGTTCAGATCTCTCATCGTCCTCACCGGCCACAATTTCGACGATCACCTCGCGACTTTCCCGCGTTCGCACACTCCACATTCATGAGATAACGTCGAAAGTAACGATTATATTCATCACCGTTATCCGTATAACACACGTTCTCGTCGTCAACGAGAAAGAATGTAATACACGATTGAAGTATCGCCGTCTTTTCGTCGTCGCTCGGAAAAAAAGAGGGTGGCTCGAACGAACGGCGTTCCAAGCAACGCGTTGCTTCCCGAGGCCGGCGGGAATCCCGCGAATGTGTCTGTCGCGCTAAACCACAGGATCGTCCCCTGATTGTCCGCAGCGTCCACGGAATCGACGAAGGCGCTACAGGCCGTGACCTCCGTGACGGGTGCTTTGGTACCGGAGGCGCCCTTGGTGACCACCCTGCACTATTACCCGCACGCGCCCGCCCTCGTGCAGATCAATCCGCCCGAGCCTACGCACTGCAGGTCGCAGGTACGGCTGCATCCTTTCGAATCCTTCGAGAACGGACGGCCAACGTACGCACCACGGACGCGAATATTACGCGGCCGCCCGGCGCGCAATATCTATGCAGATAGCGATGCAAATCGGGTTTGCTCATGATTAATACAATGTGCCACAACGTTTCCACATTATGCGAATGGCCGGACCGCGCCCGGAGCTTGACGTAATTACCACTACACTCTGTGTCCCCCCTCTCTCTCTCTCCCTCCCTCCTCCGCCTTACCTTCTCCTTCGCGGATCTCTTTCTCTTTTCACGTATTTTTCTCACGCGTATCCGCGTGTATCCGCCGTTCGGCGTTCGCGAAGAGTGCAGCGGATCTCGCGTTTATGGAAAAGATCGAAAGACCGCGAAAGAGGCGAAAGAGAAAAATCTCTCCGTTCACTGCGTGCTTAATATACTTTCGGTTGAAGTGAATAAAGCCGGATAGAAGTATGTTTCGGCATGTCGCACAAACGCGTTAAAATGCGTGCGACGGGCGTTGTGTTATTGTGCAAAAAGGAAAGATGATGATCTGATGAAAATTACGGCGATACCGCGGATATTGCTGTTTATTTCGCCCGAAAGCGAACGCAGTTGATCCGGGATTATCGTAGTAATAGAAGTCAAGATTTCGATTGTGGCGCACTAAATGAGTATTTCTTAAAACAAGCGCATTTTAAGTACACGTCGTGCGACGACCCCGCGAAGCGCACGTTAAATTGGCGGCACATCGTGTTCAGCGTTTCCGTCTATCTGGGAATAAACGAATAAGCAAACGAAGCGTCGCGGAAGCCCTCGAAAATCTAGTAGGGGACTCTGGTGGCGATGGGAGGCGACCCGGGAAATGCCGAGGCGTGCAACGAAATGTCTTTATCTCTCTTTTCTTTCGAAGGCAACGTCGCCGGTCTCGTGTCTGACTCCTCCGCCGGAAGTGCCGACGATTCACGCGATCGAGCCGCCGTTGTACGGGGTGCAGGACGCCTCGAATCAGACCGACACGCCCGAGGACACCGAAGAGCTGGCCCCGCTCGTGAAGCAGGAGCAGAGCCTGAGTCCTTGCCAGGTCGCGCAGCCGGGCACGAACATGACCACCGCGAACTTCGAGATCGTCGCGTCGCCCGAGAGGATCTGCAACGTGGTGAGGATCACGACGACCACGACGACGGTGAACCCGATCTGCGGCATCGTCACCAAGGTCGACAAGGCGGAGAACACGATCATCAACATGGCCGACTGCGCGAAGTACTCGTCGGCGAAGGAGTGCAGGAGCCTCAAGGCGATCGACAGGACCGCCGACGAAGAGGCCGGCAAAGAGGAGAAGGCAGTCTGCAGGGAAAGGAGCGGCGCCCGGATCATCGAGATCACCGAGGAGAACTGTGATAGCTTCCACGAGAACCTCGAGTTCTTCGCCAGGAGGAGAGACGTCAGCGCGGGGCAACGCGACCGCCGGGACAGTTACTCGTCGAAGGACGACGAGAACGTTGGGAAAGACGTTCAGGACAACAAAACAGAGGTGACGATCTGATTAAGTGGAAAATAAATAATATCGCGGCCACTTGGCCGCAAGGTAGCACGTTTGTGCCGCTATTGGCCGATGATGCAACGCTCGCTTCTCTCAGTAGCTGCATAAATAAGTTAGCCAACGGCTAAGCGAGAGAAATAACATATTTGTTGTATATATACATAGACTGTGCTGTTTTTCCTAAGAAAACTAGAAACATTGAATCGATCTTTTGAAATATTGATTTTATGTGGATTTTACACTTCGCTTCATTCACTTCGATTAATTATCGTTTAGTTGAATTTGTTGATTTCATATTTTATTTCTCATAAACATGTTGACACAATATTTTATGAATATTTTTAAACTATTACTTGATAATATAATACAATATTTCCAAATATCAAAATCATAGTCTGGAAATATTATTTTTCATTCGTTTGGGTTTCATTGTTTGGGTCAAATATTGTTAACAATGACATTGTGTATAACATTAAGAAATATATATCTGAAAGCGTCATTGTGGGATATCATTGTAATAACGTTGTGTTAATGATTTCTTGCTTACCGGATTACGATAACTCGTGAAGCAAGACTGAAGGATTGCTTCTATCTATATTCCCTTGTCTACCGACATGCTATCCTCGTCGCACGTAAAGAAAAGTGGGGGTTTAGGAATGTAGCTAAACAAAAGTGGATCGCCTGCGACACACGTCATTCCTCTCTCTGCACAGCAAAGAAATTTGGTGTTAAATTTAACACTTTCACGTGTCTCAGATGATTCATACAAATTTTTGTGTCAATTGTTAACAAAAGGCGGATATGTTAACGAAAAGTAACACAAATATTATGTCAAAAATTAATACAAAATATATTAATCGAAATATAAAATGTGTTATTTTGACACTTACGCATTTACATATGAATATTGAGACTCAACAAAATATTGATGTAATATACACACAATATGTTAAATTAACGGGTATGTTAAAAATTTAACTCAAAGTTTTGGCAAGAATCGATTTTTACACAAGTACAAAATATTTCTTACTATGTAGTCACGGCATACAGTCTTGTGGAAGCGCTCAGTCTACATGTATGAGTGTCTACATCTATGACTTTTTTTTTTACATAACCTAACACCTATTTTAAATTTCTGTTCAATTTCAAAATGTTACTGGCCGTATGATATATATTATCACATATTTTAGGATAGACACGTCATCTATTCTATCGTATTTGATATATACGGCCAGATCACAAAACTATGCGATTCGACACTTCAGTGAATCATCAGTCAGTACCGAGATAATAACGAGATAATAAAAAAAGTTAGTGTAGCTCGTGCTGACTAGACATTAGCTTTCAAAGAAGGCCGGTAGCCAGTAAGCAAGAAATTATCACACAATGTTATCAATATACAATATCGACACAATGTTATTCAAGTGATATTTTATAATATATAACGTTTTCAAATACGTAGTTCTTAATATTGTCATACAACGTCATTGTTAACAATATTTGACCCAAACGTTAAAAATAATATATCTGCACTATTATCTTAATATTTCGAAATATTATATCATCAAGTAACGGTTCAAAAACATTTATGAAATATATCAAAACGCTTATAAATTTCACGTAAAATCTATGTTTCCCAATACTGATATTTCTCGCTTATTGGGGTAGTTGCATTCCTCGGGTATCTGGAGTCGACGTAGAGGAGGAAGAGGTCGAGTGTGCGTGAAAAGATGAAAAAAAGATATCTCTCGCGACAACTCGAAGAACAGAGAGGCGCTTCTCAGGCGCGACAGTTACGTCGAATTTCGTGGGTCACGCGCGTTGCCTTTCAGATCGAGTCGAGGAGGAGCAACGACATTCCGGCGAGCATCGAGGCCCAGCCCCGTCAGCCGGGTGTCCGGGCGCCGGAGCCGCGGCTCTTCGACGAGCAGAAGCCGAGCGTCGACTCGACGGAGTCGTCGGCCGCCAATTGCGAGAGCTGCGACAGCAAGAAGTGGAGCGCCTCCTCGATAGGCGAGGCTCGGCCTCACATCACGGTCAAGTCCTTCGACATGCCCAACATCGACTGCGACGAGCAGGAGGTGCAGCAGGTGGTGATCAAGCAGGAGGCCGACGACAGTTGCTACGAGGAGGTCTGCTACGAGTCCCAGTGCGAGCCGACGTCCACCAGCGAGAGGCTCCGGCCGCAGGAGCCGGGCAAGCGGCACCCGCTGGAGAAGTCTCATCCGGGCATCGAGAACGTGGTGGAGAAGCTGAAGAAGAACGCGGCGGCTCTGCAGGAGGCCGCGCCGCCGGCGCAGAAGGTCGACGAGTCCGCGGAGAGATCGCCGGAGAGCGTGAGGTCGAGGAGGCATTCCGAGACGATCCCGAAAAAGCTGCATATCCTGCGATCCTGCGCGAGCTCCTTGGAGGCCGTCGACGCCGAGGTCTCCTCCTCGCAAATATCGTCGGACCCGCAGACCCGCTCGGGACGGTACTCGCCCCACGTGGAGGATCACGTGGACAGCCGCTCGTTGGCCGGCGGCAAGTGCGACTCGTCCAAGTCCGAGTGCCTGCTCAGCGACAACAACAACGACAGCAGGAGCAACAATAACAACATCAAGGCGATCGTCGACAAGAAACTGTTCGTGAAGAGCGAGAAGACCCTCTTCGACATTACCGGCCATATCAAGCCGAAGACCATCTGGAGCTGTGAGATGCCGCTCGACGAGCTTCACGCGACTCGCAAAGCCGCCGACCAGGTCGCCGAGGACGCGCCTACGGAGGCCAGGTGCAGGGTGAGCGAGCAAAAGCCGACCGTCGACGTGAGCGGCCTCGAGTTGTTGTCCAACAGCATCGAGCAGTTGGAGCAGGGAATCGGTCAGTTGAAGCATCCGGACGCGGACGAGCTGCTGGGCCCGCAGAACGAGAACAATAACAACAAGGTCAGCAACCCCCTCGTGCTGCTCTGCGAGCTCGCCGAGCAGAAGTTGCAGAATATGGAGGAGGTGAGCGACGATGTGTCCGAGAAGCTGAGCTTGGAGAGCTCGGAGGAGATCTCGCACGCCGGCAGGTTGCTGCTGAATTTAGGCAGGTCGCTCGAGAAAGACGGCAAGAGGAAGTACCCTGAGGCCGACGATCACCATTCGAAACGATTCAAGCTCGACGATCGCGAGGAGGAGGAGGAAGAGGAAGAGGAGGATGGCCGGGCTGGCAAGAGAGCGTCGCCGGGTTATTACGAGCAGGGTGATGCGAAGAACAGGACGATCGGAGCGGCCGGCAGGCTGCAGGAAGAGGCTCTTCTGAAACTGAAGGAGAGCACCGTCGACGACTTCTCAGCGGAAAACACCGACAACGACGTCGAGGAGGAGGAGGAGGAGGAAGAAGAACAACAACAAGAAGCTGTGGGAGGCCGGTCTTTCCGGAGGAACGTTGAAAATCGTTACGCTAACAAACTCGAGCCCGTGAAAGGTCTGCAAGTCATCTCCAGCGATGAGTCGCGAAGATACGACGCGTGTTACGAGAAGAACGTCCAGGAAGGCAGTAAATCGGACGACGAGGTGTTCGAGGTGAACAGTCTTCCCGAGCAGCCGAGCGGTAACAACGAAGTGGAGTGCAAGAGGCAGGCGTCCGTCGAGGAGAGAGACCAGAAGAATACACGTGCGAAGAAGTTCGCCGGCAAGAAGGACAGTCACGACAACGACAACGACTGGCCGCACATGAACGCCATGGAGCTGGACATGAGGGTGAGGATGGCCAATATCCAGAGGCAGTACAGGGAGACGCAGAAGGAGCTCTCCAAGCTGATCCCCAGGAAAGAAGACAAGAAGAATCCTGGCAGACCGCGGAAGAAGAGCCACTCCTCCAGGTGAGTGTGAACCGAACTAAACCCGAATTGAGTATAATGAGAATAATGATAATAATCATTGTTGAAATATAGAACGGACTTTGAGAGCTAAATCACGGTTGCTTTAGCGACGTAATGTAAGTTATTGTGGGAGGATATATATGTTGTACAAAATTAACGGTGAAATAAATTGATAACGGGGAAAATAAAGAAGAGACAGAAAAATAGAAACGCCACGCAAGAGGCGAGGTTACGGTAAAGTGCTGTTATAAAACTTAATTTGAAGCGTTCGATAAAAAATAATACATAATTAACAATATTATTAGAAAAGAACTGTATTTTATTGGCTCTGTTGGTGATTCAAATCATATGTAGAAATGGAACGGGCCTTTTGGATATACCTTCCCACAATATAATTTAATAACATCACTAAAACGACTGCGATTCGGCGCGTCCGTTCTATTTCTATATATGGTAGAATCATCAATAGAGCCTATATAAATATAATTCTTCTAATAATATTGATAATTACATGTCTATTGTTTTTTATTGAATACTTCAAATTGGGTTTTATAACAGTATTTTGCTACAACCTCGCCTCTTGCTGTCGACTTTCACTTTTTTTCCCTTTTTTTTTTTTTTATTATCTTTAATTCAATCCTTTCTTCGTTAATTTTGCAATCTTCGTATCTCAGTTATCGTTTAATTATTTTCGTTGCATCTTGCCTGTTTGGTCAGTAGCGCACCATAAAAAGCAAATAATAATAATAATTATTGTCATCATCGAACGTAAGAAATCCGCTTCCTAACGCTCGATCATCGGTGCTTTCAGTTCCGAACACGGTGCACTATCATCGCCGCCCGCGCTGGACGTGATCAGCTCTCCGCAAAAGTCCCCGCCGAGGCCACCAGGCTCGCCGAACGGCGCGCCCCCGCCCTTAGCCTCGGCCGTGCTGGCCATGCCGATGTGCAACGTGAACCTCGTGAAGCTCGGCGAGCCGAGAAGCCACATCAAACTTTTGGACAGTATACCCAGCATCCCGATACCGGTGCCGCCGGTGACGTCACCGATCACGGTCCTGCCGTCCGGCAAGCCCGAGGACGACGAGAAGATCGTGGGAAGGGTACGTAGGTTGTGCCACGTCGGTTCTTCGTATGCGGTCTCATGCAGGGAAGTTCGTTCTTCCTCGAACAATAAAAACGCGCTCATGACAAAAACATGTGGGCATGCGCGATACATAAAAAAAAATGTAACACGATGTAAACAGATCCGAGCGAGAACGAGCGAGATAATGCGTTGTTTATCGACTTTCTTACTGCCTGTCCTATTTTTCGGTATGGTGTTTATTGTTCGTTAGTTGGGTTACGAGACGTCATCGCCGGCGCCTACCATCGCGAGCTCGAGTTCCGCATCCAAGAAGAGGAAGGTGGGTCGGCCGAAGAAGTTTATGTGCACCTCGGGCAACAATAGACACTTAACGGAGACGATCGTCGCGAAGAAGCCCAAGAGCAAGAGCTCCCTGGTGGGTTACGTGTTGTCGTCGAAAAACAGGCATCTACAAACCAAGGTCAGTCGCGCCTTCTCTCTCTCTCTCTCGAGCGGTTTTGAACTTTAACGCATCACACGCTTGACACGTTCCACGTGTTACTCGGCAGAATCTCACGTGATCGATTACGCTTGCAGCAGTACATAAGCAAAACCGGCTATACACCGTTGCCGTTCAAGTCGGGGGTGTTGCCCCTGAAGTCGCAATCCAAGGCGCAGAAAATCGCGAAAACGCGAACGAGGCAAGCGACGAAGCCGGCTAAGCAGACCCCTTTGCACAACAAGAATGTCATCAGTTCGATCATCGCGGAGAAGGCGAAGCTGAGCCAAGAGGTCAAGCTCGAGAAGAACAGCGGCAAGGTCAAGCCGAAGCTCAGAGCGGAGGCGATGCTGAAGAAATGGGAGGACGATGAGACCGATACAATGTTGCCCAAAAATTCTGTCGCTGAGAGGACCGTCAAGGTAACTAATTCATTGTACTGTTTTCGTGATATTTTAAAGCGGTCCTATCAATCGAATCAACGAAATTAACGAAAGACTTATAATAATAATAACATTGATTATTTGATTATTATTATAATAGTTTTAATTCTTTCCGCTCCCAGGTTTCTTCTATTTTTTTACGGATTTTTTTCTAAGGATAACAAAATTCATTTAGAGAAATTCACATGTGTGTTCGGTTAAAACCACGTTTATTTCTTTCTGTAAAACAGATAATTGCGTGCATTTAATTGAAGTTAAATGAACTCTTACGAAAAAAAAAAGACTACAAGAGTACGGACAAAATTACTGATGTATTATTGAAGAACTATCTGTGGGAAGTTAATATATTACATGTTAAGTAATAAAATATTACCTTCATTGCAACGAACATATTGTGGACAAACATATAAAGTATAATATATAATAATATTATATAATAATTATTTTAAAACGAAGTTCTCTACTTTTGGAAATGAAATCAAAAGAATCCGCAGAAAAATGAAAAACATAGAAACGCCTTTTCTCCAAGTCTTCAAGACTATAATTGTCATTATTTAATTATTAAAATTGGTTGAAATCGATTTTGGAATTTGAATAGACTGTTGTTATTATGATATTTCCCAAAGAATAAAATTCCTTGCGTACGTCTCGACAGGCGCCGGCAGATTCACCGTCGAAGAGGGAGCTCCGACATGAGAGGTCGAAGAAGAAGAGGCGAAAGTCCAGCGCGTCCTCATCGATCAGTCATGACAGGAAGAAATCAAAACGATGCATCTCGATAGACTGCCAGACGTATATGGAGGACACGACGATGATGAATCCGTGTAAATTGACGGCCACGCATCTGGCCACTGACCAGTTGCGCGTTCTTCAGATGAGAGGCGGTCTGTTCTACGCGGGTAGGCTCAGAGCGGTGCAGCCACCCGACGTTTACTCCATAACTCTGGACGGTGAACGCGGAAACAAGCCGCAATTCTACTCCACCGAGCAGATTCTGAAGGATTCGGTAAAAACTTTGCTCCGCTCGACTCGGCTCGCTCCGATTTAACATACCGACTGCACACTTTTAGCATTTAGCGCGCGACCGTCTGATTCCACTCCCACGTTGATACGGCGGACGTATATTAAGGTGGGGGGATTCCCAAAAAGATGCAATACCAAAGTCAATTGCGATACAGAAAAAAAGGAAATAATTACTACAATGTAAATAATAGTAGTAAAATAATTGTAAATAAATTAGAGAATATAGCGCAGGTGATATTTAATCAAAGTATTAGGACGACCAGTAAGAATCAAGTGCAAGAAAGAAAGTGTGAATATGATTTAATGTGTGTATATAAAACTTGATCCACGTATAAGGATATTACAATGTCAAGTAAGACGCAGAAAATGTATATAAAATCAAATGCTTCGGTCGTGTATTCGACCTACTAGTACCGCTGGTTCAATGTGGTTCGAACGCAAATGTGCGCAGTTACATGTAATGCCACACGCAAAGTAAAGTTAAGAGCACGCATAATCGTAAGTAATGAGCACATAAAAATAAAAAGTACTTAAGTGAGCCTTCTTATAAACTTAACGTTAGTTTTCGTTCAGTTCTCCGTAATGATGGTAACCGTAATTGCGCGTTATATAATTAAAAATAAAAATAATTATATAATTTAGTTCTAATTACAATAATAATTATTATTAACGATTAAAATAACTAACAATAACAACAACATTTATTATTATTATTATTATTAATTATAATAATTATTGTTATTATTTCGAGAAAATATTGTGTTTCGAGAGACTACCTCGGTATTCGAATTGCCGAATTGTGTCCGAAAATTGCCCCACTTTTTGAATTTCGAGGTCTTGATTCTCCGGAGCAATGCGGAATCCACCGTTGATTCGACCTGAGAATCAGACGGGCGCATCTATCCGCGCAAACTACGTTATTTTACACGGGATCGCGTCTGCTCACAGATCCTAGAGGTGTTCCCGAACTCGACGAAGGAACTGACACCCGGCACAAGATTGTGCGCGTACTGGAGCGAGCAGTACAGATGCCTGTACCCGGGAACCGCTGTCGAGCCGATAGAGCCTAACACGGACCATGACGACAAATACGTCAGCGTAGAATTCGATGACGGTGACAGCGGTAGGATCGACCTGAGCAATATCCGGCTGTTGCCTCCCGGCTATCCCGTCATAGGCACGTACCTTCCGACGCATGCCACTACGAAATCAAACGATTCCGTCGCGCGACGATCAATCATCATCGTGTCGTCCTTGTTATTTGCAGAATACGATCCGAATCCTCTGCTGACGTTGGGCAAACGCCGGCGTCAGAGATCGTCGTCGGGCGAGAAACTACGATCGGCCTCCGGTGACCAGGCCGGGCTGCCATTCTCGAGCGACATGGCGTTCCCCGCGTCCTATTACCCCGATCGACAACCGACGGAGCCGCCAAAGTCGAGCGAGCTCGAAGCGGATGTGTTGGACGCGTATCGCGAGCGGAAGCGCACGAAGAAGAGGAAGAGGAAGCTCAAGAGGCTGGAGGAGGGCAAGAAGAAGCACAGGAAGCACAAATCCTCCGAGGAGCATCGCAAACACAGACACAGGAAACACCGGAAGCACAAGCACAAGCATCACGGCAGCCACAGCGAGGCGAGCTACGTGAGGTTCGTGTGGTTTCACGCATTAAGCGAAATCTTGTCGGCGGTAAATTTGCAGCACACACATACACACACACACTGCTTAACACTTAGACTGCCCCGTCACCATGTATGAATGACGGCTTTAATAACTGTAAATAATTTTACGGGCTGCTTATAGAGATATTGGGAATGAAAGCAAAATATCATTTGTATGCAATAAGTACAAGTGTGAAAAGGAAGGAAAAATGTATATTATAAGCAATCGAACTTGCGTGTGTTTTTCATGGTATTTTCTTGAGAGCGGTCGTGCGTAATTGTGGTTGTTATTATATCTCAAGTTTCAAAAGTATTCGCATTAGATAACATGTGGGATGTAAAATACGTAGAACGGGTGAAATAGACACCATTATTCTTTCATCGGGTATGTAGTTTACTTTGTATTCCGACTGTATACTGTATACAGTTTCGCCTGTTGCGACTTTGGGCTCCGTGAATTTTACGCTCGAAATTAACTGGGCGGTCTAAATGTTAAAATTTGAAGGTTTACAGCTTCCTATTTACACATAGGGTCAGAAAATAAAGTCTTACACCGTGACCGAAGTTACTACCCTTAGACATTGTAGACTTCTTATAGACTTGATAACGCGGCGTTATTTTCCTTTACCTTAATAACGTAAACGACAATGAAAGCACGTCGTATAGATAACGGTAATAGACATAATCGTTACTTTCATCGTTACTTGGCACACATGTAATGTACACGTACATGGGGTAGTAGCGAGTAGCATGTAAAAAGAGTAACGAAGAAGTAACGACTTGTTAAGTAACGTATACGATAACCGTAACAAGTTACTTTGAGAAAGTAACTTTGCTAATGTACGTGCCACAAATCGCAACCTCGACTTTCTGTCGGCAGCGGGGAGAGTAGTTCGGCTGAGCAAAAGAGCGAGGAGGAAGTTTCCAAGGAGATATCGAGCACCGTACACTGTTCCGACGAGGGAACCTCTCCCGACGGGCGTGGCGTCTTGCCCCAGGTGATCAGTCTCGATCATCTGCCATCAGAGATGTCGTTGTACAGACAGTCGTCCAGTGATATGGAGATCGAGGAGCAATTGATCGAAGATACCGAGGAGCAGATGACCGAAGAACAAACAACGTCGCTGGAGATTGAGGGAGAGTTGTCCTCGACGCAACAGAATATAGAAAAATCGTCCTCGGGGGAGATCAGCACGGACCGGTCGTCTTCGGAGAAAATGAGCTCAGACCGGTCGTCCTCGGAGCAAATGAACACGGATCGATCATCCTCGGGGCGAATGAGCAGTACAGACCGATCGTCCTCGGGGCAAATGAACACGGATCGATCATCCTCGGGGCGAATGAGCAGCACAGACCGATCGTCCTCGGGGCAAATGAGCGCAGACCGATCGTCCTCGGGGCAAATGAGCGCAGACCGATCGTCCTCGGGACAAATAAGCACAGACCGATCGTCCTCGGGGCAAATGAGCGCAGACCGATCGTCCTCGGGGCAAATAAGCACAGACCGGTCGTCCTCGGAGCAACAAATAAGCACCGACCGATCGTCCTCGGAGCGAATAAGCACAGACCGATCGTCCTCGGAGCAGATCAACACAGACCGATCGTCCGTGGGACGAGAATTGAGTACAGAGCGATCCTCGGAGGTAGAGTCCGAGAAACAGCCTCTCCAGGAGGTACCTTCGTCCCTCGAAGTGGACGAGCAGTCCGACGTACAGTCGCTCCAAGAGGAAGAATCCGAAGAACAGCCGTCTCAAAGGATCCAGACCGAAGAACAGCCGGCCCAGAAGGTGGAGCCAGAGGAACAGACGAGTCCGGACGTAGAGTCCGAAGAGCCGGTGTCCACCGTGGAATCCTCGGAATCGTGGGAACCCGCCTACGAGAAGAAGAAGAAGCAGAGGCGGGTGAAGAGGCAGACGAAGCTGCGCGAGAAATCCGTAGAGAGCCGCAGCAAAATGGCCCCCTTCCTGCCGGAAAAGCAAATCTGGAGCTGGGCGGACGGACCGTACAGGCGGGTCGGGGCGAAGGGCAGATTCAAGAAGCAATTTCACCGCGGGATAGCGCGCAGCGACGAGACGATCGAGATCGGCGACAGCGCGGTCTTCTTGTCGACCAGCAGCGCCGACAGACCTTACATCGGGCAGATCATGTCCATGTGGGAGACCTCGAACTCGAACATGATCGTCAAGGTCAAGTGGTACTATCATCCCGAGGAGAGGAAGGGTTCCCCGGAGAATCTCAAGTACCCGGTAAGAGCGAAATCTTTCTCAAGAAACTGAACCTCGATCTTTCTTTCTTTCTTTGTATCTGATGGTGTGCCTCTTCACCCGCTTTTGGTCGTTATTTACTAACTTGATTTGTTGATATTATTGTAATGACCTAATGAGATTCGAATTGCGCGTCTGAAAAATGATTGAAAGCACTTACACTTCGAAATGAAAGAAATGTGGATTTTAATTGTTGTTCACGTGAAAACGACGTCCCAGATTAGAGCGAAGTGCGATCGCTGAATCGAATGTCTAATGTCTCTTTTTGCGAGAGAATCAATTATATTTTTGATGTTTTCTTTTTTTTTATAGTCGATTAATCTCTCAGTCACTGAGTCATGCTGTTTCAAGCTGCAATGGTCCTCGGACCTGTTCCTTGATTCTGTCGAAAATAAAAAGTGTCTTGTCTCGCTGCTGAGCCATGTAATTTGAAAATGAGAAGAAAATTGAGCTCGTGCAAATAAACCGGGTAAAAATTCGCTGAAGATTAATAAAGACCTAATCTCATTTAGCGGGTTGGGAAAAAAAACCTGTCACTACGAGTTCCAGCTAAAATGGGCAAAAAGGCTTGTTTTCTGAGCTCTTTTCCGTCGTTAAGAGTACATCAAACGTGGCTCCTCAGCCAGTCTGGTGATCCCTAAGCCACTTTTAGAGGCACTTTTATCGATGAGAGATACTTCAAAATACGAGCCAAAGTCTCCGTCACGTTAACTTTTAATGAAAAATCGAAGTATGACTCAACGACTAGTTGGACGAACTTTTTTCAAGTGGTAGTCACGTCGGTTAACCACTAATTTAATCCGAATTTGGCGAAATGCGCTTCAAACTTTCGAGAGACGCATCATCCATCCCTGTGTTCGAATTTGGGTAAACGCAAACGATCATTCCTTTACGCAGGGTGGCCTGTTCGAGTCGAATCACTTGGACGAAAACGACGTGCAGACGATCTCCCACAAGTGCGAGGTGCTGTCGCTCGACGAGTACATCAAGAGGCTGGGCAAGGAACCGGACCAAACCGTGTACGAGAACAAGGATGTCTACTACCTGGCCGGCACCTACGATCCCACGACATGCCTGACGAGTCCGAAGCCTGGAGTTGTCTGAGAAAAGCTTAAGCTGACGATTAAGTTAACCGGTATTACTTAATCGTGGTCAGCCAACAATTCTGCGAAATCTCTCACGTGACAACCGCCGAATCGGCGGGCACACAACCCTTCAACGTCTTCCGGAGGAAGATGAGTCTCGAAACTCTTATGCTGTAGAGGCGTAGGCGACATGTGCATCGCGCTTTTGCATTTTGAAGCTTACTCGACGAGAGCGTGTGTGCTACGGTGATGCCACATTTCTCCCACCTTTCATGCTGTCGCTTATTGCGAGCGATCGAAGTCCACTAGGAGTTCGAAAAGATCCACAAGGCACAAGCATTACTTCATACGCGAGACGACGCCTACTCAGAAGTGCTTAGGGACAGCGTGCTTATCGCGCGTTACGCATTGGTATGATTAGACTCACCCCCACAGTTTCGAAACGTCCTGATTTTCCACCGATTGACACTTAACATCGTTTTACTCCTCTTGTACTTTTTGTACATACACGTTGCGATCGGACGGAATGTTTCTCTTCACGCCACGCCATGTGAAATGTAATGTGAATGTTCGGCAGTTCGAGAGGGGATTAAAAGTGTGTGAAAAGTCCAAGTATGCCATCATACCATTATGAATTGGATATGTGTAATATGTATATTAATCTTCCACACTCTTGAGGTACATATATGTGTATGTATGTATGTACATATGGTCGGAGAGCATAGATTGACAAACTTCGTAGCCTGCAACTTTCGACCTCGGCAACAGGCAATACTTGTGCCTTGTTTAAAAAAAATTAACACTTCTCCCCCCCGTCGTAAACCCACGCGGTCCGATTAACCGTTCCGATTTCTAAATTATAATTACGCTTACAGTTTTCGCGTAGGAGAGCGATAGGTGGTGAGGAAGGGAGGGAGGGGGAGAAAAAGAGCGAGCGAGAGAGAGATAGAGAGAGGGAGAAGAAGAGAAAGCTGGATCGATGCAATAATTACACCAAGTGGCATTAAACGAGGAAGTGATCGCGATAAGAATTAACTTGCTGTACATATTGTAAATAGAGTATCAATAGTGTGTGTGTCTAATATTCGGCTACACGAACACACGTATATGTATATATACACACAGATATACATACACACGTGTGCGCGCACGCGCGCGTCTCGTTGAGACAGATCGCGTCGCGAAAGCGGTAGGTTTCGAATTTATACAGCTTAAGTGTTAAGTCGTAAGTTAATGGCCTGATTGTAGTGACGTTTCGATGTTCGTATAATGACAAAAAAAGAGAGAGAGAGGGAGAGAGAAAGAGAGAAGATAGAGAGAGAGAGAGAGAGTATACTATTTTCGTGTTCGGGTAATCCATTTTTAACTATCATTAACGCGATATACGCGTGCGGTACGCGCATAATCGGCAACGTTAGCTTTATTAGAACGAGACGGAGACTAACGCTCGAGTCAGGGACGAGAGTACGGAGGAGAGAGCCGCGCGCGTTTCCGACGAGTTTCGCTCGCGATTCGTCGCGTAGCCGAGGCGACGTTTTACCTCGCTCCAATCGATACCCCGGCGACGCGTTTATGTAACAGATATTTGCATACTTGGCGACACGCGGCCCGACACTTCTGACCTGGAATATCGCGGATATAACGAGCGACGAACAACTAATCCCATTAACGCCCGCGAGAAAATCAATTATTTAAATAACAAGCCGGGCGAAAGCAGCGTCGAAGCGCGCTACCGCTCGGCCAGGTGTATTAAAACGTCGAACTAATCGGGGAAAACCGTGGTGGCTTTTCTCGCTGCAGCTTAACGAGGTTTCGAAGTATCGCCGGAGGAAAAAATTTAACGTCGATGACACCCGAGAAGAAAGAGAGAGGGTCTTATATATATATATATCTCCTGTCCCGAAGAGAGACGGTGAAAGGTCGACGAGAGCGATCGGGACGGACTCGGGCCGACACGAGCGATGTCGATTCGTTGAAATTAGAGCTTAAACCACTTGACGCAAGGCTCGGGCCTAAGAAGGGTCGACGTGTGTGTATGTGCGCGCGCGTGTGTGTCTGTGTGTTGTGTGCACGGAAAAAATAGTCCTGAATCAGTGATGGATATTCTTGTATTTATATACTTGTTATATATATATATATATATACTTGTATATATATATAATACTTGTATCAATATAGAAATTCAGTCGAATTAAAGCTAAGAATCTTCTGAGAATTCTAAGAAGATTGTAATATTCTTGCTTATACGTGGGAACATCTATCATCGATTTAAGACTAATTTTCTCCCGTGTGTGTGCGCGTGCGCGCGTATGTATGTGTGTGTGTGTGAGCGAAAGAAAGAGAGAGAGAATGTACTTAGATCCTAAGACACGCTTCCTCGAGCTGTTTCGCTTGTTTCGTTACGTTACGTTCGTTAGCGCGAGCATTAATTCGTTACTTTCGAGCATTGATTCGTTAACTCGAACATTAATTCGTTATCCCCAGACATTGATTCGTTAATTCGAGCGATTAATTAATTCGTTACGACTCGTTTTTCCTTCGTCTTTGTTTACCGACACCGTGAGAAAAAGGGACACCGTGCTCGGAGAGACGGTAATATCGATGCAGGGTGTGATCGATGCCAAGGCGCCGCGGTTAATAACTGATCACAGACGATTTCGGTCGGTCGGTAGAAAATGATTGGGTGCTTCTCTCTCGAGGCGAGATTCGCGATACCGCGATACGTGCGCGCACGGCGGAAAGATCGTGACATTTTGAACCACTTTCGACTTCGGAATATCCGGCGTTACAATAGGATAATTTATATTCCGAGACTTATTAAAAAGCGAAGGTCTCGATATATTGAACGCCGTTATCGGTGAGCACTTCTCGGGAGAGTGGCTTGGAAGCCCGATTGGCGGAGAAACTATACTTCGAGGCACTCTCGCGGCACTTTCATCGACAAAAGTAAGCTCCGAATGCGGACAAAATTCGCCCGTTGGATACGAGGATGCGTCGCCACTCGTTGGGACGAAGAATCTCGCGATCTCCCCGGCCGTCGATTGCGCACGCCCCGTTCGAACGCTTCTTGTTCTCGCTGCCCGATCCGGTGTCCAACGAGAAAACTTCCGGATGTTCTCTCATTGGAGGAGAGAAGCGTTCGAGCTCGTTCGTATTGAAAGCGAGCGCACGCGTGTATCGTTCACGACGACGCGAGTTTTTTTCCACGTGCGAGCGCCGGTGCGACGAGTCGAATTAGCTTTAAGAGGCCTTCTTTCTCACTTCTTGTTCTCTTGTTGTCTACTTTCATCCTTTTCCCTGTTATGATTTTTCGCGACGCGACGCGCACCGCCACGCTCGTTCCATCCGGCGCCGGCACCCCGACCGCACGCATAAAGGAATGGAGCGCCGGGAGACAAGGGGAATCCGAATTGTTCGAAACGCGCTGTTCGAATAGTTCGAGGCGAGGGAAACGTAACGAGCTCGCGGGCTCTCGACGTTCGCTCTTTGTGTGCCCCGTAATTGCTGGCATCCATTCTCGGCGCGCTTGCCAGTTACTTTTGAGATTATCCCCCGCGCGAGAATACAGACAAGACCGAGTTAGCAGCGCGGGGAGTACAAGTAACACACAGTTTACAACGTCGACGCGCTTCGATCGTAGTTTCTCAGCCGTCAGTCCCGTCGCCGGGAAAGCCCTTCGATCGGCCCCGCGGAAAGCTTGCGGCCGCTTATTTGACAACATTGCGCGCATAGCTGCGGCAACGCGAGCTGGAAGAAGCACTTTCAGGGCTCAAATATAACGAAGAGAGTGAAGAGCGAGGAAATAAATGTCGACGCATGGGCAACTTATGCTTCAATCCAAAATAAAAGAAATGAGAGAAGCGGGAGAACTAGGATCAGGAACACTATTGATATTCGATTTCCCTTGTAACTTTGCAAGGTTTAGTAGTTGATGGAAATTTGACCTTCAACATGTTCACCGATCGTCAATACGCAAATGAAAATCACTTCGAGTCGACCGTTGATTATCGAGAAAATGGTGAAAGTATTAATGAGGACGGTAGAGGTTCGTTCGAAAGGCTGGCTACCGAAATTCACTGTCAGAGCGCTGAAAATCTGCAGTTCATGTCGCGTCCATGCTATAGATTATCCGCGCTGGAAGTGAATATTTGGAGCGTAGCCGAAATAATAAAGCCGGTTGGTCCCGTTTTAAGATATTCTCACGCTTTGTTCTCTGTATATTTCTTTTATTATGTTGAACTATATTAAGCTTATTCCACATATCTCGTTCCTAATTCCCTATATTTAATTCCTCGACCCTCATTCCTCTCATCGTATCTGAGCCCTAGCGAAACCGAGAGATGAAATTTCCGACCGACCGGCAATGCGACCGTTCGGGCCGATCGAAATCCCGAAGACGGGGCGGGGCGGCAGAAGAGGGCCCTGTTGCATTTCTTCCTCAAATTAAGCCTAGAAGCCTACGCGGAGAAATTTCCGAAATGTGCTATGGTAGCGTCGCGGCCATATGATGGCCGATGAATTATTACCTACGATATGTGTACTATAAAATTACTATGCAGATTTAGACTCTACCGTACTACCGTAGGGAGTCGATCGAACAACTCGTACTCTTAGTAGCATGGCGAAGTACAAACTCTCAAGACACAATTAAATTCGCGCGTCGGCGAATGATAACGATGATGCCGATAACGACGACGACGACGATGATGATTGTAACGATGACGACGATGATTGTAACGATTACACTGACGTTTACGATAATGATGAAATCGAGAGTGGACGCGGTGGTACTTATGTGTAGAACGGCGCGTGTGGCTTTGTTCTTTCTCTTGTGTAAATATATTAATAATAATAATAATAACATTAATATTGATAATGCGTAGAAAATGCTCCGTTGTGTAAATAACGCTGAGAACGCGCGGCGGCGGTACCGCGCCGTCGCGTCCGCTTTTAAAGATATTTTTGACGATCAAAGCCCGTTGTATAGATGACATCGATCAATCGAGTAGTACGTAAAATACATACGTGTATAATATATAGTATTTTTTCATGAGGGCCGCAAAAAGAAAAAAAAAACAGAAAAAGATACGACGACGAGTCGGTCAGGCTTTTCAAAAGACGACAAGGAGGTTCTAATTGCGTTGCGGTCGCGCCGATGAGCTTCTCCTCGCGCGAACGGTCACTGGCTGGACGTCATTGGTGGACAGTGCTGGGCAGCGTTAATCAGGCAGTAAATCGGACCCTGCAATAAAATTAGCCTGATTATCGAAAACAATCTCACGGTAAAGAGAGATAGAGAGAGAGAGAGAAAGAGAGAGAGTAGGATAGGGTCGGCGATGGCAGCACTGTGAGCGCTCGTTATATTTTTCGTTTCGACTTTTGTTCCAAGTTAACCCTCTAGTGGCAAGCTTGGGGTCGGACCCGCCGCTCCGTTTTGTTCAGTTTTCACCTAACTAATGTATAAGACGGGTGAAAGAGGTAAATAATAAATGAATAATGATATATGAAACTTCTTCTTCTGTTTATTTCTAGGTAAGAAAATACATTAACGTTTGCTAACTAAATAATTGCAAGTAAAACACTTTGGGGAAAACGCTTTGACGTTCTGGAGATCCACCTCGCCATTAGAGGGTTGAAAACGTTACACAAAGAGAGAGAGAGGCGGGGAGAGAGAGAGACAGAGAGGGGGGGAATGAAAAAAAATGAAATTTATTTTTGAGAAATGTACATTGAGAAGAAAAAGAGCAATTTTTACGTTGCGCACGTGCGTGTTTTAAAGTGTACACCTCGCGATTTCGGATACGATTGATGTCGCAGCTGTCGGGTCGAGAGTGCGACAACCTGCTACTCTTCGCGCAACCCCTACGTAGTCGCGGAAGATAAAAGTAAGTAAAAAAAGAAATCCCCCGACAACGTAACGCCTGCGGAGAGAGCTGTTTCTCTCTCCCCCCCCCCTCTCTCTCTCTACCCCTCTTTCTTTCGACGAGGGCATATATAACCGATAAAAGCGTTTCTCGGGGCCGGAGCTCGTACCCTGGTGAATTATACGATACCTTGTAGCCCTCTCCCCCTCCTCCGCTCACGGCGACCACGCAAAGTGCGCGAAACGAGTCGAACACCTCCTTGCACGCCGCTTGTAACACCCATAGCGCTGGTGTAATATTATTAATTACCGCATTTTAACGACCGCGAGAGTTCGCTAATGATGTTACATCGCAAATATATATATATATATATATATATATATATATATATTATATATATATATATATATACCCGTTATATACATATATATATATATATATATATATATATTCTGAACATTATACAAATATATATACATATATATATATATTTTTATTGTGTATAACTATAATAAATTGCTATACAATTATTAATTAAATCTTGAGCGCGTAATTCACCCATGAATTAACGATTAACGAGTCAACATTCGAGGCTGCGAAATTACCGCGTTAAATGGGAAATTCTGTCCATCATTCGGCCCGGCCCGGCTCATCGACGTTCCGCAACTTGGAACTGCCCGTTACTCGCGAGCGTGTCGACACGTTCGCCCTGTAGATTTTTGTAAATATGTACCCTACGGATCGGACGAGACGGACGTCGGCCGCGGCCACGACGTTCGAGCGTTCTCCCGTAATATAGAGAGGCGCGCGTTAATTTAACGATAAGAGATCCTTCCGGCCCGTCGTATTTTTCAGGAAACGGGGGAGAAGCGGGGGAGGAAGTGGATTAGCGCTAACGACTCTTCGAATATCGACGTTTCGCGTCCGCATCCTCCTGTCTCGTGGCATTTGCCGTTTGGAGGCCGAGCGGCGATGGGAATTCATCTGCGAGAGATAGAGAGAGAGAGAGCGATCCGACCCGAGAGAGAAGATCCGAAATTTTAGTCCCGCTTTAAGTCCAAATTTAAATTCTACACCCCGAGAGCGTTCGAAGATCCCCTATTGCGCTCCTTTGGTGCTACGAAATCCAAATGGGGAAGTTGTTGCCGTTTTCTCCGCTCGAAGACTTAATGTAGAACTAAGATCTACCCCGGAGGACTAAATTCCTTTTGTAACGTCAAAGGAACACTTATTGTGAGAATTTATTTCTGTCTTGTTCTCCACTTGTAGACTTAAAATTGGTACAGAATTTGAAATCGCGACTCGGGAATCTCGCTCGTTCATACGCCGGACTTTCGAGGAGAGGGGGGGGGGGAACTGATTGAAGAACCTGAGCCAAGGACGAGCACTTCCGTATTTCGAACGTGTACGAAGCCCGAAAACGCAATTAATTATCATCTAGCCGCACGCTGCGCGCGCGTGCGCTAAATTTACGCGCAATATTATTAACGTATCGCCGGCCAGCCGACGGTATCGCGCGATTTCAGTATAGAATTTCGACGGTTTTCGACGGCTCGAATTACAATATACAATCCGCGCTTTTTATTATTCATATTTCTTGCCGGCATGCCGGCCTTTTTCCCCCCTTCCGCACCCTTCCTCGACTTTTTATCCGCCGCAGCGCATATTTGAGCGTCGATATCGCGCGCGCGAATGCTCGGATATCTTTATCCGTATTTTTCCAAGTAATTGCACCGGGCGAACACGAAGCGAGCGCGAACGTATTTCATTCACACGTTTGACCGGTACGTTTTCCTTCGGCAAATAAGAGCAAAGAGGGTAGTACGCGCGCGCGCGCGCGCTTCGCTTTATTCATACGACCCAATTATCGCTCGAACTTTCCGGCCAAGGTTGCAGGAAGCGCATGTTCCTAGCGGTTACGAGAGGCGGAGTGAGAGAGAGAGAGAGAGAGAGAGAGAAAAGAGTTAAGGGGAGGAGGGGAAGAGAGAAGGGCCCCCCCGAGTTATCCGGCAACGAGAGGCGGGCCAAAGTTTGCGCACACACGTTTCGCCGGCGTAAACGAAGTTCGGAATTAAGCCCTTTCGTTCGTGTTTTGCCAATTGATAGATTGCCGGCCGAGCGGTAAGTATTTCTATTCCTCGGCGGCAATTCTCACCCGATGATTCCCGTGTACGGCCGGCCCGATAAATACGCGATTAATTGAATTCCTATCGCCGGCCCGGTCCTCCAACGGCGGCCTTGTACAAACACGGATTTTAAGGCGGAAGGCGGCAAGACGGGCGAATTTTAATATAACACACAAAGACACACACCGCGCGGACGTGAAGAGGAGAGAGAGAGAGAGAGAGATGGCTGACGCGCGAGATCGATCCGACGCGCGGTTTTATTTTTCGCGCGCGGGGGAGTGAAGGAGGAGAACGAGGAGGCCGAAGAGGACGAAGGAAGCTGAGGGGAAATGAGGTGACGAGAGGTGGAGGAGAGAGAGGAAGAGAGACGCGTTATTTTAGCGTAGCGAAACGGAGATTGTTATATTTTAGTAACACGTTTGATAGAATCGACGTAAAAGTATTCCGAGCGAGCGACACGTGCGAAAACTTTGAAGGAGATGCACGTGCGAAATGCGATTAAAGAACACACGGAGAACGGGGGAGAGAGGGGGGAAGGGAAGGAAAAGAGAGAGGGAGAGAGAGAGAGACGAGAAAGTGTCGCGTCTCCTCCCGGCTTGTACCTTCAGGAACGTGCCTGAATGGGTGGTTTGATAGTCATTAAGAGCGAAGGATCGAGATAAGAATTTAGGACGCAAGTTTCCTTCCACTGTGCGCTTTTAGATACGGGACAAGTAGCCGCCGCTACCGTCTACCGATTGTCTTAATGTCAACGATCACTTAATTCTCGCTGCTCATTAGTTCACTCGCAATTCTCCGAGGCTGCGTCCGCTCGCGAGCTGACACACATGTTTATTGCGCGAGCACGCACTCAGACACGGATGCACTCCAGTGTTAACACGCGGACAGACACTCACGCATACACACACACACACGCACACTTGTACATACACGTATTAATTAAATGCAAGATTTTAGAGAGATTAAGTAAGTTTAACCCGTCGACTTGGTTACGAGCGAGTATTTAACGCCGCAGACGCATTCTCCTTTATTTTTGTCATATGGATACTTGGCCAATAATAAAGTGCATGTTAGATCATGACGAGCGAGCGAAGGACCTCGTGTGTCGATTATTTCGCCCTCATCCCCCGGCCCCGCTATCGTAACTGACCGCTCGAAAATTTAGCAGATAGTACGAGTTCTTAGCCCATAAACTGCTCATAAAATGTTGTATGTCACTAATAACGACGTTCATAATTCCGTATCAATTTGTGACATTCGAATAATGATTTTTCGCCTGTCAGTAATAGGACTGTCTTGACGCCCGTCACTTGTCAGCGATGCAGGCATACATGCGTCACAAATTGGGACAAAATCAAAGTTACATATCGCTAAATGGTACTTCTGTCTCACTTTCGAGAACATTATTATAAATTAATTAGAGTTTGATCGTGAATTAAAAGAGATTTAATATATTTAGAAATATTTAAACTTTCGGACAAAATAAATGTTATATATGTAACACATGCATTATTATAATAATTTATTATTTTAAAAGGTTATTTTGTCGCTAACTATAGCAGTTTAAGTTGCAAAAAAAAGTCGTCACACACCAATGCCCGATATCTAACACTTTTTTTGTCAGCACGGTATGGATGATGATGAAACTTTTATCAGTAATACCTACTTAACACGGCTTCATTCCGATTTGACATTTGTTTCTCGATACAATTTTAAATGCAACCGGTGTTTCAGTAGGAAAATCTGATTTTTTTATCAATTTGCAGAAAACAAATAGGAAAAGCTCTAAAGTATTAAGAAGTTAAATCTTCAAATCATGTTAAAAACCAAATGTCTTATTTATGGAGAATTCCATATAAAAAAGCAACAATAGACGCGACATTCGTTATTCTTTCGTTATAAACAAAACCACTTACATCTTTTAATTAATGAGTTTTCCGCAATATTAGACGGTACACGGTACTTATATATTTATCTCTGTCTTCCAGGTAAAACATTGGAGGTATGTTAACAAAGTTATTCACTGTCTTTTAGGAGGTTATCTTTTGTTCAAATACTGCCGTATTACACGTGTCAAGTTTATAGACAATTTTGTATTTTTCACGATATTCGCGATGCAGTTACACTCTCACACAGCGTCTGTAACAAATGAGGAAACTCAAGAAATGTCAACATGAGAGAGCGACACTGCCGTTTAACGTTAGAACTTCTATGTGTCCGTCTTTGTCGGTAAGAATGGGTAACACAAAAACAACTGATCAAAAGTGGGTAAGTTAAATTTCTTGAGGTCGATAAGTTTTCGAGAATCGATAAGTGACCAGAGTCGATAAGTTTCCGGAGGGAGGTAAGTTACCAGAGTCGATAAGTTCCCGGAGAGCGGTAAGTTATCAGAATTGATAAGTTTCCGAAGAGCGGTAAGTTACCAAAGTCGATAAGTTTCCGGAGAGCGGTAAGTTACCAAAGTCGATATGCTTCCTGGGATCGGTACGTTTCCCGGGGCCGGTATGTAATTTTGTTGCACATAGCAGAAGCAAAGTGAGGTTCAAAGATTCCAATTTTTGGATAGATTCAAATAAGTATGGTACTTC
>NW_014555233.1:0-353 GCF_001313825.1 Dinoponera quadriceps | reverse complement strand
ATCGATGTCATTGATGTGCATTACGAAGGTCTGAGTAACCTGTGTAATCTCATAAATTTCAAGTGGCTTAGCATTAAGTATGGCAAAAATATCTATGACTAGGACTTTGAAAAAAATATCAGCAGAGCTTCCGGATTAATTTGGTATCTCAGGCTGTTCAAAAATTACTGAGAGAGGATTGTAGAGGCACTGTATAAAATGTTCAATGTGAAGAAATTGATTGTTATAAATCACAACAAATCTGCTGCCAGAGGTAACTTGTATGATGTTAGAAGATTTAGTACCTGTCTTGGATTGTGAGAATCCTTGAAAATATCGAAAGATATTAGACGGTATACGTATTAAGTAAGATT
>NW_014555232.1:0-1793 GCF_001313825.1 Dinoponera quadriceps | reverse complement strand
TGAAACACATTTGTACAATGTATTGTTGTATCGTACAATGATGCAGAAAAGATAGAAGTTATTTTAATTTATGATGAGCCTGGAAGGAACTCAGTACAAGACGATTATACAGTACTCTCGATTATACGCAGAAAGTTACCCGGAGAGAAACCATCCTTCTCAAAGTTTTGACCGCATAATTCAATTATTTTATAAAACGGGTAGTATTAAATCATTGAAAAGAAAGCAATCAAAGCCTGTTACTGGAGAGGATGCCGAAACTTGTGTACTAGCTACAGTCAATACAATTAATCTTGTTACAAGTTGTCGAAAAATTGCGCGTTCTTCGAACACTTCCAAATCAAGTGTACATCGAATATTACAACGTCATAAATTTCATCCGTTCCGCATTTCCTTACATCAGGAGGTTCATGGTAAGGACTTTGAGAATCGTGTTGCTTTTTGTAAATGGGCACTGTAGCAAATACAAAGAATCGAAATTTTGTTTACGACGTTCTCTTTACTAACGATGCTACTTTTACCAACCTTAGACAACTGAATACACATAATATGTATTTTTAGTGTACTGAAAATCCGAAATGGCTCCGACAAATCGAACATCAGTATTCATGCAACATAAATGTGTAGCACAAAAATGTGGTGATAGCATTGTTGGACCATTTTTTATCGATGGCACTTTAGATGGCAAATACGCTAATTTTGTAACTAACGAGTTACCTGATTTACTGGAAAATATTTCCTTACAAAGAAATCGAACGTTTTTTATTTTTTCACATAAAGACTGTCCGGCACACATTAATAGCCCGCCAAGTACTAGACTTAACATTTCCGCAACGTTGGATCGGTTATAGTGTAGATATTCGATAGTCTGTACGTTCGCCGAACCTTACACTTCTAGATTATTTTCTTTGGAGTGTGGTAAAATTAGAAGTTTACAACGACATTCTCACAACACCGGAAGACATGATAGAACGGATTAGAACCGTATATGATTATATCAACAAGGAAGTTATAAGGAAGACCAGAGCATCGTTCATTACTCGTTTACACAAATGTATTGAAGTTAATGGACATTACTTGTTAAAATATACTTTCCTTCATTAATTCTTCATTCTGTCATCGTTATTTCATTATTTGCATCGATTACTCTACTTTAATGAAGTTATCGTATTCAAGGTCACATAAAAGTCATAGTGTTATACGTCGTTGGATTCGTCTTGACTATCATATAGTGATAATAAAAATATGTCGTTCCATAAAAAAACAATTCAATGACTTTGAAATGTCAAAAAATATAACTTTAAAAAAAATATTCTACCTATTTAATATTTGTCCCTCCGAACCAACCAATATTTCTTTCTAGCATTTTTTCCTATCATAAAAACAAGCGAAATATTTCAGATGCTCGAGTTAGATGGGATCTTACCAGGTGTAGAAGTATGTAACCGGAATTTCCCTATAGATGGTGTTAGCCATCAGTTTAGGGACCGTAAGACCGCTTCTGCAGCGCCATCATCTCCCTCTAACAGCTGACGAAGATTTTCCACACACAACAACCCAAATTTCACACACCGGTATATTTTTCTATAACCTTAAACATGTCGAGTTTTGTGCCTACGAATTACGATTTGCGGACAGCATTGTTTTTTTGTTATCATTTGAAGAAAACTGCTGCAGATTCGCATCGAATGCTTGTCGAAGCTTACGGTGAACATGCTCTTGGTAAAACACAGTGTTCCGAGTGGTTGAAAAAATTCAAAAGTGGTGATTTTAACGTGAGAAACGAAGAGCGT
>NW_014555231.1:0-1108 GCF_001313825.1 Dinoponera quadriceps | reverse complement strand
GCAATAATTGCGGCTTTAAATACGGCGATAATTACCGCTTAATTGCGGCTGTAATTACTGCTACAACAAGCAACGTTATTAGAAGAAAGTTTATAATTCGTCTTCTTGATAAACAAAATGTCAAAGGTAAGTCCGTTTCTCCAAATTGTTACCTGCTATAGCAGCATTAATTACTTATTAAGGTTTTCACTTTCATCTTATAATAATATATTTAGACATTTTCTGTCGTTGTGCAGCAAGAGATAGCAACAAATTATAGATGTCCTTTTTTGTTAGAATTCTCATTTGTTATCGAACACAGCAAAATGCCTTCCGTCGATATATAGGATGTAACATAATAGCGACGAGCAAGAACAGATGCTCAGCAATTTGAAAGGAATACTATTGGGAGTACAAATTTGTTCGGTCCGATTTTTTGTGGTTAAAAATGCATTTATTTCAGAACAAATTGAATAAACAGATTAATCAAAGTATTGTCCATCGTTGGCTACTACTTCTTCCCACCTCTCAGGCAATTTTCGAATTACATCTCAAAGAAATGTCTCATTTTTTGAAGCGATCCAAGTTAAGAGACAATTTTCGATTTCTGTGAAAAAAGTGAACCGGTGACCTGCCAAATCGTGTTGTATCCGTCAGAACAACCAGTAATCAGAAGGAGCAATGTCCGGCGAATACGGCGGATGCGGTAAAATATCCCATTTGAACGTTTCCAAATAATTTTTTACGACTTTTGCGACATGAGGCCGAGCGTTATCATGCAGAAGAATAACTTTGTCATGTCTTTGCTTGTATTCCGGCCGTTTTTCTCGTAATGCACGGCTCAAACGAGTCAATTGTAACCTATACCGATAGCCCGTAATGGGTTCGCTAAAATCTTCATCGAGTAATGCCTCCAATTCTTTGTCTTCAAATTTTTGGGCTGTCTAGAACGAAGTTTGTCTTCAACCCTGAAATCACCATTCTTGAAACGTCGAAACCATTCCCTACATGATTTGACAGTTGGAGCATTGTCACCATAAACTTCTACAAACATTCGATGCGCTTGTTCGCTTCAGCTATACTTTTCTTCCAATTAAAGCAGAAAACTGAAACCTCCCGCAAATGCTGC
>NW_014555230.1:338-18900 GCF_001313825.1 Dinoponera quadriceps | reverse complement strand
AACAATTCAAAGTCTTTTATAATATTGTTTTGGTTATTGTATTTTTTTTTAATAATTCATAATTACAAAAAAGGTAATAATCGGTCGGTGAGATGTCTGGTGAATATGGAGGATGTGGTAAAAGTTCATATTTTAGAGAATTTAACTTGTCAACAGTGATTGAAGCTTTATGTGGTCTTACGTTATCTTGCAGTAATATTACACCGTGCCGATTGAGCAATGCTGGTTGTTTTTTCACAAGTTTCTCATGCATGACATCAATTTCACGGCAATAGGACTCCGCTGTTATGGTTTTACCTGGTTGCAGGAAGGAATAATGGATCACACCTTTGGCATTCCACCATATGGTAACCATAATCTTCTTTTGATAGAATTTCGGCTTAGGGGTATGTCCTGGCGATATATTCTTATCTACCCATTTGCTTGATTGTTTTCGATTGTCGTACAAAATCCACTTTTCATCACAAGTGATGATTTGGTGTAAAAACAGCAATCGTTTATTGCGAATCAACAAAGATGCGCACTTACTCTTGCGGTCGACCATCTGCAGTTCCGTCAATTCGTACGGTACATATGAGTCCAATTTTTTTACTTTGTTTATTGCACGCAGATGTTTCAACACAGCCGTATGGCTAGTTCCTAACTTAGTCCCAAGTTTATGAATAGTTGTGTCTGGATCGGATTCCACAGTCGTCCTTAATTCCTCGTTATCAATATGGACCGGTGGTCTTTCTCGAGGCTCATTGACGATGCTCAAATTGCCAGAACGAAGTTTTTGGAACCAATATCGAGCATTTTTTTCAGTGGTGGATCCATCTCCGAAAGTTTGATTAATGTTTCTCGAAGTTCGAGCTGCTCTATGATTCAATTTGTACTCATACAAAAAAAGTAGATGTAAATAGCGTTTTGTTTTCATCTGGTTTGGGAAAAATATAAAATAAAAATGAAACAAAAACATGAAAAAATTCTATAAAATGAGTAAGAAGAATACCTTTAAAATTTATAAATAAAAATATCGAGCGCACGTTGTAATGAACCTCTCTCAGTCGCAGTTGAACACAGACTAACCAAAAACGCCCGTTTCATAGTTTCCAACCTAATAATTCGTATGAATAACGCCCTTGAGGAGAAGAGGCCTTTTACTACAGTGAGAAAAGGGAAGTGATTTTGCTATAAGACAATGCGGCCTCACACAGCAAAACCAACACTGAAATATTTTCAATTATCTCCGAATTGGGTTGGAAAATTTTTTTTCACGCGACGTGTTCATCAGATCTCGTCTCTTCGGATTAATATCTCTTTAGATCCCTGCAACATCATACCACTGATTTATACTACACATCTGTTGAGTAGGTTGAAAAAAGCTTCGTTGAATTTATCGACTCAAAACAACCATCTTTTTTCCAAAATGAAATTCGACAATTGCCTGAAAGATGGCGGAAATTTATAGAAAGGGAAAGGGATTACGTTTTTTCATAAATAAACATCAAAATTTTGTGAAAAGAGAAGAGAAGAAAAAGAAAAGAAGAGGGGAACAGTTGTACAAATGACAATTGCGGTTCATAAATCAGAATGTTAATATAAAATATTGTAACAACATTAAATATTTGAAAATGGTGAGATATTTTTGTATATGCAAAGTGGAATTTAAAGGAACTTTGGAGGTTTCATATTCAATCACTGTTATGACGTTACCCTTCTGCTTGTTTTTTCCTCTGTCTTAACAAAAAGCGAGAGAGATACAACATTATCCACGCAATATACTTGTCCTTCAGTATAGTCTTCAACGCGACCATAAGGAGGCGCAGTCTACCTATATATGAGTCTGTGCGACAATCTCGCGCACATACACTCGGCGGTTTTTCATTAAGACATCAAAAATTGTTTCAATAATTTTTTTCGTAGTGACCTAAATTGAGCGTGTCTGGAACACGATACATTCTCAGAGCATGTACGGCCACGTTTAATTTTATTTATTAAGAATTAAACGGTCTTGAACGCTGGTGAAGAGTCCCTATGAATTTTATTCAACTCGGCTTTGATCTGCGCGGCAGTGAGTGAGTTAAGTTCTTCAAATAACAATATTTTATGACGGCACGGAACACATTTTTTTGTATTGTTGCGGCAAATGCGAAAGTAGTCGATTTAGATGACTATCAGATGTTATCATGTCGCATTTGACTGAAATTTTGACAGAGGTTATTTGAAGAATAATACGAGGGTTGCTACTTATATTTCTGGCCTAATAATGAAAAAACAAATATTTATGACCGAAATTGGTTTTATTGTTTTTCAAAATATTCTCCATGACGATTAATACACTTTTGCATGCGTTTGAACCAATTTTCGAAGCACTTTTTTCACTCCGATTTTCTATCGTATCAAAGAAATCTGTTCCGAGCAATAATTTTGTCACTTCACCGTATCAGAAACAACTCAAATAAGAATAGGACAGTTATGCCCGTCAATCGTAATTTTAGCTTCGAATTATCTTAATGCCGCAATACTTTTGGATCCTAATCCCGAAAATTTAACTTCAGTCGGCCGGAATCGTGGTGATCCCATACTTATATATTTATCCGCGCACATCAACAAAATGTCGCTCCCTGTGTCAATAAGCGACGCCATAGTTTTATCGTCTATCACTACGTCTTTTACATAACTTTTACGCGAGGACTGTGTCGCAACGCAAACATTTTTCGTGGTAGCGCCAGTGTCCTTTGCGCCACTACCCCTCTTCGAGCACTTAGAAGCAATATGTCCATGCTCCCCACATTCAAAACACTTGGTGCCTATCTTCCTCGTCGGGCACGCTGCGTTCACGTGATCGTGAGCAACGCAGTTGTAACAGCGCTTTACATCCGTCGTCCCCTCATTCCGTTGTTGCCAACGCCGTTCTTGTCGCTCCTCTCGCTCTCACCAGTCCTCTCACTTCGCTTCGTCATCGTAGGGCCATCGCTCCGTTTGTCTGATCGATTCAAGCTTATGTATCAATCTCGCATCGTCACTTTCTCGAATGCCTCCAGCAAAGATTCCGTCGTATCAAAACGTTATGTGCGTACCTGGTTAAGCAGTGTATTATCGGAGATGCCATCTATGACGTAGTTCAACATCTCGTCGACAGCAATTGGCACACGATTCCCCAAGATTATTTTTTCGTGGACGTACTTGCGAAAAGTTTCGTCTCTCTTCCGCAGACGCCCTTTAAATTTCTTTCGTAGCGTTACTTTATCTTGACGATGGCGAAACATCTTCCTCAGCTCTCCAATAAGCGTATCGAATATCATCTCGATATGTTCCGGCTTCGAATGGAACCACTTAAGCGCCTTTCTCTTCAGTTTCATTCCGATCAGAACTTTCGCAATATCATCTTCTAGTTTATACGTCGTTATTATTTGATCTGTCTCTCCCACGTATCATAATCACCGAAAACAACATCAAATTCGTTCACTACATCCGCAATCGCCGTTAAATTCATTTGTTTACTCATGATCGGCAGCGCTAAAGCGTCGTCGTTGATATTGTTTATCGCGCTCGCTTAGTTGGTTGCGCCTTCGCGTTCGTTGGCACGTAAAATCGCGATTTCGCGTCGGGCGAGTTCGAGCTCAAATTTGGCCATTTCTTTTTCGGGTCGGTACATCTCGACTTCTCGTTCATGTAGGCTATCCTCGTACTGAGAATCTTCTCCATTGTCGTCTTCTGTCATCTCGTACGAAAAGTCAGATTTTTAATGCAAGCATAAACTCGGCTCTTGTTCCCGTCGTCGCTAACCTATGAGCCTTCGCTCCCTGTCTCTCTCTNTTATATGTTTGAGATTTGATTTATTATTTTCTCTCTCTCTCTCTCTCTCTCTCTCTCTCTCTCTCTCTCTCTCTCAGTTCCACCATAATATATCCTTCTAGTCACGGCATGATTATCTTCTTAAACTGGTTAATATGCGCGTATTTCTGGAAACTCATCGTGCTTTCGGCGCTCACGTTTCACAATTACTTTCGTCGTCGTCTTTTCCTAACCGTCCTCGATGTCGTCTCCTTGCAACCGTCTTCGTCGTCATTTCCTCGCCATCTTCTTCGTCGTCGTTTCCTCACAACCGTTTTCGTCGTCGTCTCCTCACCACTGATTCACTGAATAAACTCGCGCTTTGAATAAACTCGCAAACTTCCCTTCGGTATTCTTTCGGACAAGCCTCCAAATTGAGATGTGAATAAAGGTAAGATATGGAAAGGGCGGTAAAATATTTTAGAGGAATCAGATGGTAAAAAGAATATATTTCTTATTACAGGGATGCGTCTTCTCGGTTCGCCTGTTGTTAACCGACTCTGCTTTGTCTTGCGTTCATGGCTCGATTCAAGCGCTCGATAATAAACTTGATAACAGAAAAGATTCGCTTTTAATTGTTTTGCTTCTCGCTTTGTTTTGATACCGCTCGCGGTACTCCCTACGTTCTATCATACGCTCTTAAAATATCCGCTTCCTACAATATTTTTGTATATGCTGTGACGATCCACATTTTTGCTCGTCACTCAGACTGTAGCCTGGCCGAGGATGAGCCAGAGACTCGCGCTTTCTCATGAGAGAAGGCGACCGAATTTATTAATTTTGTCTGTTGTGCACCGTTAGTGCACGAGACGCGTCCCGCGGCTTGTATATTTTTTTTTGAGTGCAAGATCACCACAATAAGCCAATACACCAAACAAAAGAAGACGGGAAGAAATCGAAAGTGCTAAGAGGAACCAAGAACAAACGAGAGCAAGGGCTCGGAAGGAGCCGGTAGAGCGACACGCAAGAAGACGCGGGGAGATCTTCTCCCGGACGGACGGCGGGCGACAAATGGCGGGATAGCCACCTTGTGCTAAGAAAGGGGCAAGGTTCCGCGAACCGGTCGCAGAGTAGGCAGGAGATCTCGCGGAAAGCGCGCCGCGGGAGCTCTGTTGAACTACTGCGAACCCAAGAGTTGCCGAAGGTCGTCCCGGGGAGAAAACAATGGCGAGTTTCAAAATGACAATACCAGACATGAAGCAGCCTGGACGCGCGTGAGCTAGCCGGGAGAACCAATCGGATGCCGCATTGAGCGGCGTGACAGATTCTTGCGGCGGCTGCCTCTTGCGCTAAGTGACGAGCTCCGCTCGTCATTTTGCGGCCAGACGGCGAGCAAACTAAAAATCACAACGCGATAACGATCGAGAAAAGCTGCCGGACCAAAGGGACGAGATCGCGAGAAAAAGAGGGGAGCTTCTGGTGGCGAGTGAGTGAAAAAGCGAGCCTTTGTATAGCCGCGGGTAGGAGAAGTATTAGAGTTGCGTTACAATTTCGAGTTAGTTGCCGTCGATTTTCGGCGGCATAGGCGCGATAAGAGGACAGGGAATTGGAACTCGTTAGAGGTCCGTAGCACCCTGAAGGTTGGGACGCACGGACTTACGAGATTGGGATGTCACGTCACAGGGCGACAAGGACCGTGCTCCAGAGAGTCTCGAGCGTAGGGATCCCGGAGACTCGGGCGCGGGACTAGGTTGCCTTCTGTAATCGCCGTTCGCTCAGTCCTCGGTAAATTGTTGTGGGTATTATATTGTGCCTTGTATATTGAGCCTTGTCAGAAGCTCGTATGTTTGTTTGTGTAGATTGCTCTTGGCGAACGAGCTAGATTGGATATTGTACGTTATCGGCCAGAAACAGTAACTACTGTCAGACTACAGGAAAGACCTGGCTGGTGCCCAACGGAAAACTCGGCGAGCTTCGCGTAATGACACCGGGCAAAAAGCTTTTCGGTTAACACGACGCGCGTTATTACGAGGGTTGCTACTTATATTTCTGGCCTAATAATGAAAAAACAAATATTTATGATCGAAATTGATTTTATTGTTTTTCAAAATATTTACCATGACGATCAATACACTTTTTCATACGTTTAAACCAATTTTCGAAGCACTTTTTCCACTCCGATTGAAGTAACTGCAAAACATGCGTTTTGAATGCATCAACCGCTTCTTCGGGTGTCGAAAATCGTTGACCACGTAATTTATTTTTGATGTGTGGGAACAAAAAAAGTCATTGGGTGCCAAATCAGGGCTATACGGCGGATGACCCATCAATTTAATGTTTTGGCCGGTCAAAAATTCCTTTGTTTGACCCGATGTGTGAGAGCTCGCATTGTCATGATGAAGAATGATTCGCTTCTTCTTCTGCTTTTCTCGAATTTCTCCGATGACTTCTGGCAAACAAATGGTAGTGTACAATTCAGAATTGACCGTCCTACGGTGCTCTAACGCCACTGTCGCCACGTGACCGGTAATGCCGAAGAAACAGGCAACCATTTGCTTTGATGTGCTTCTTCCGCGAACAACTTTTGTTGGATTTGACTCGTCTTGGAAGACCCATACAGTCGATTGCTGTTTTGTTTCTGGCTCATATGCATAGATCCATGATTCGTCACCTGTGTAGGTGTTATTCACAGCCTTTGATGCACCTTGAACGTATTTTTCAACATTTCCTTGCACCGATCAACACGAGTCTTCTTTTGAGCGTTTGTCAGAATATATGGAATCCAACGCGAACAAATTTTTTTTACGGACAAATGTTCATGGAATATCTTATTGATGCTTGTCATACTAATGCCCAAAGATGCTTCAATCTCACGGTATGTCACATGACGATCTTGCTTTATCAGTTCACGCATCGATATTTTCTGGCACAACAACCGATTTTGAACGACCTTCACGGAATTCGTCCTGGAGCAAACGTCGGCCACGATTGAATTCGTTATACCAGTTTTTTACAGTGCTGTAGGATGGTGCTTTCTCGCTGTATAAAGAATTAAGTTCATCGATGCACTCTTGTCTTGATAATTCACGTCGAAAGTTATGAGAAATAATCGCACGAAAATGTTCACGAGTTAATTCCATTTTTTGTCCGACATGAATTTTTCAATTCACTGTAAACAACACAAACGACTAAAATGACAATGTGTTGTTATGTTCTTATGTTCAACAATGTCAAGTTTGCAATGATAACGTCAGATGGCGCCTGGCTACACTTACTGCTACCAAGGCCAGAAATATAAATAGCTACCTACGTATAGCTGTCGTCCAGCCGCTCCGATCCGCCGCATAGAAACAACATCTCGCGGAACATCGCAGGCGAGAGATTGTTCTCTTTTGATAGCATACAGAATCTTCCGGGGTATTGAATTTAATTACCTGTATTAGAGGAATACGGGCTAAGTAAGGAATTGTATTTCTAGGTCGTATTCGTTTAGAAATTGTCTTCTGTAGACTTGAGTTGTTACCTGCCATCGAAAATAATTCGAATTAATGTATTGTTATCTACATGTTAAAACGACGAGGAAGCGAATTGCGGTGACAATGCAAGGTGGAATTTGGAAGAATTTTGGAAGTTTCATATTCAATGGAAGATTGATTTCACTCTTATGACATCACCCTTTTCCTTGTCTTCTCTTCTTTCTTAACAAGAAGCCAGAGAGATAGATCATCGTTCACGCAATATCCCTGTCCTTCAATATAGTCTTCAACGCGACCATAAGGAGGCGCAGTCTATCTCTGTAGAAGTCTATGCAGCAATCTCTCGCACGTACACTCGACAATTTTTCATTACTCTATCATGAATTTTTTCAATAATTTTCTTCGTAGTGGTTTTATTTGAGCATCTGGACCGCAATACATTCTCAGAGCATGTACGGCCACATTTGAATTCATTTATTTAGAAATAAACGGTCTTGAACACTGGTGAAGAGTCCCCACATATTTCAATCAACTCATCATTGACCTGTGCGGCAATTAATTTCGTTAAATAACAATGTATTATGACGGCACGGAACTAATTTTTTTGTATTATTGTGGTAATTGTGAAAGTAGACAATGTAGATAATTTAAAGGTCGCGCCACATTTGACTGAAATTTTGGCAGAGGTTTCTTAAAGAATAACACTTGTCAGGAGTGAAGATATTTTATGAATTATGGCATCATCTCATGGAAGTTTATCAAACTTTTCAAACTACCTTCATAAATATCTTTATTATCATGGAATGTGTATTATTCGGACCAATAGTTATCAATATTATATCTTTATGTATAAGTGGCGTTTTTAACATAATCTGTCTAATATTATTAATTCGCGAAATATCGCCTATAAGCAAGAAATAAATAATTGCTTGAATATTTGATCGGCGTAAAATAATGATTAACATCTCAACTCAATTATTTTTCTTGCCTTTTTTTAATATATATTGTATTTGAAACATGTTAGGCGTGCGCTAAGTATAGAAAACAGTATATATTGGCACTGCAATTCGCGTCCGCGTCGGTTGCGGGACTTTTTCGCTCCCGCATTCGCGCGGCAGCGGACCTACCTCATCTAGCTCAGTTTTATTTCTCTAAAGGCGAGACGAAGTCTTCGCTATTCCGCTTGGTAGAGCGTAGTGGTTCTTACAAGTTCTTCCTCCATCCCGCGGACACGTCGGAGAGGAGCCGGGAGAGGTAATAAATTAGAGACCGGGTCAACAGTTAAATAACAGTACTTTAATTCGGTTTAATGCCAATGGCAGGAAACTAATCAGTTCCATAGATAATAAATTACAACCGCATGTGACATAGAAATTACAGTTCATCACTTAGCTTGAGTTCTTTAATTACCGGCAACTACATTTAGTACCCCGGGAGATTTCGTAACGCGATCAAAAGAAAGCGATCTTTCACCTGCGATGTTCCGCGAAATGCGGTTTTATGCGGCGCATTTGAGCCGCTGGACGGCGGCTATAATAACGCGCGTTGTGTTAACGAAAAGCTCTCTTGCCCAGCATCGTTACGCGGATCTTGCCGGGTTTTCCATTGAGCGCAAGGCGGGTCTTTTTCAATAGTAGTCTCTGCTTCCGGCCGATCCGATATTTCCCAACTTAACTCGCTCGCTAGAAGCAGTTCCCACAAACAAACATACAACACACAACAAACATACGAGTTCCTGACATGGCTCAATATACAAAGTACAATATAATACCGACAAAAATTTACCGAGGTGCGACGGGCGATTAGAGGAGGCAACCGAGTCCCGTGCTCAAGTCTCTCTCGAGCACGACCCTTGTCGCCCTGCAACGTGGCCTCCAAACCTCATAAGTCCGTGTGACCCAACCTTCAAGGCGCCACGGACATCCAACGAGTTCCAATCCCCGTTCCTCTTATTGCGCTTATGCCGCCAAGAAGCGACGGCAACTAACTCGGAATTATACGCAATTATTATACTTTTCCTACCCGCGGCTGTACAATGATTCTCTTTCTCCCACTCGCCGCCTGAAGCTCGCCTCTCATCAGGACTCGTCCCGATATTTCAGCAGCTTTGCTCGCTTGCTTTCGAGTTGGAACGTTTAGTTTGCTCGCCGTCGGGCCGCACAGTGTCCGTCACCGTGTTCACTTAGCGCAGAAGGTAGCCGTTGGACGGATCTGTCATGCCAATCGATGCGGCGTCTGATTGATTCTCCCGGCTAGATCACGCATATCAAGGGTGTTCGCGGGAACCTCACGTCTGGTGTTGTTACTTCGACACTTTTTTATCCGTGTTCTCTCCCGGGACGGCATTCGGCAACTACAGAATTAGCAGTAGTTCAACGGCGCACGCTTTCCGCGGAATCTTCCTCTGCCTGCTTTGCGATCAGGTCGCGGAACCTTGCGCCTCTCTTAGCGCAAGGTGACCATCCCGCTTTCTGTCGCCAACTGTTTGGGCGAAGATCTCCCCGTCCTTCCGCGTGGCTCTCTAGCCGCTCCTTCCGAACCCTTGCTTCCGTACGTCCTTGATTCCTCCCGGCAGCTAGGTTTCCTTTCTGTTTTCTCTCGTCCGGTGCCCCGGCTCATGGGGTGTTCATACACTCAAAAAATCTATTGTAGCCGCGGGTCGCGTCTCGTGCACTAACGGTGCACAACAGTCAACTTAATAAATTCGTTCACCTTCTCTCATGAGAAGGCACGAATTTCCGGCTCATCCTCGACCAGGTTACGGCAAGCAAAAATTTGCATCGTCACAATATACAGAAAAATAGAAGAAAATTAGGGGAAAATATTATTATAAGAAATATTAGGTAAACCGAAAAGTAATCAAAATTTTTTCGATGTGTTCATTCACAGTCAGTTTGTGTGGAGACACGGTCCAGTAAACACGTAAGTTTTGTTGCTACGGTTAAGCTTGGTTGTAAATTCTATTTTTCGGTTAAAACATTTTTGTTCTAGTAAGGAGGAAAGATGTCAAGGCCAACAATAGAAGAAGGACATTTACGTCATTGTATGCTATTTTTGTTCGATCAAGGATTGAAGGCAAACGAAGCATTGACGACACTTAGGGCGATTTTTCGACAGCAACATGCCACTATTGAACAGGTGCATAGGATTGTTAACAATATTAACAACAGTCTCGAAAACAAAAAGTTCTGCTCTGCAGTATTCCTCGACATAACGCAAGCGTTTGATAAAGTTTGGCACTCTGGTCTTCTTTACAAAATCAGGAGTCTCTTGCCTATAGATTTTTACACAATTATCAAATCCTACCTGGAGGACAGGCACTTCCTGGTCAAATATCAAGACGCTATAACGAATCTGCATCAAATCACCATACAGGTGTACCTCAGGGCAGTGTACTAGGCCTCATCCTCTATTTAATTTACACTAATAATCTTTCTATAATGCCACAAGTCGATACTGCCACATTTGCAGACGACACAGCGATACTAGCCTCCAACAGGGATCCCGTGACTGCTTCACAGCAATTGAAAGCGTATCTTGTTGAAATACAGAAATGATTAAAGAAATGGAGAATCAGGATCAACGAATCAAAATGCGTGCACATTACGTTCACAACGCGAAGAGATACATGTCCACCTGTCACCCTTAACAATCAAACGATTCCTCAGTCCGACTCAGTTAAATATTTGGGGATCTGCTTCGATCGGCGCCTTATCTGGCGAAAGCACATTTTTACCAAGCGCAAACAACTTGGGCTTAAGTTCCACAAAATGTACTGGCTAATAGGACATAGATCTAAACTCTCAATTGAGAACAAACTGCTGTTATATAAGACCATTTTAAAACCTGTATGGACTTACGGGATACAGCTGTGGGGTTCAGCAGCTAAATCTAACATCTAACATCGAAATTATACAGCTCTTTCAATCTAAAGTACTACGCCTAATTTTTAACGCCCCATGGTTCATGACGAACGAACACTTACATAAAGAATTGCAAGTACCAAGAGTCAAGGAAGAAATTCAGAAGTATAGCATCAATTACAGAAATCGCTTCCACGCAGTACAGCAGTCCACCCAAACACCCTTGTGACAAAACTAATGGACAGGCCTGCTAATATTCGACGTCTTAAACGAATCCTACCTAGCGACTTGGCTGAAAACTAGTACCATTCTTCTCCTAATGTTAACGCTCAAATGTGTTTTCACGAATATGATTTCTTAATGGGGCGGTATCGCTGGATACGAGCCCTTCATGTTATTTTTATAGTCGTATAATTTCTACTGATTGTCCCTGTGGGCAGGTTGTGAAAAAACTCTAGGATATCTTAATAAAAAAAAAAACTTAGGGCGATGTTCTAAAACTAAACAAGTGTAATAGATGGTTTAAAAAGTTTAAAAATGGAAATAGGAATCTCGAAGATGTTGAACAAAAGTGACGACGTCAAAAATTAGATCATGATATCCTGAGGGCGATGGTGGATTCAGATCCTCGTCAAACTATTAGGGAATTATCACTAAAGATTGGCTGTCCATGGTCTACAATTCAGGATCATCTTTATCGCATAGGAAAAGTGTATAGGCAAGGAATTTGGGTTCCTCATGAAATGACAGAGACGGCATTCGATCAACGGCGTACAATCTGCGCGTCTCTTTTGTCTCGGTATGAAACCGATCTGTTTTGGCGACGAATTGTAACTGGAGATGAGAAGTGGGTACTATACAATAATTCTGTACGAAAAAAACAATGGCTTTCTCCCAGAGAAGCACCTATTCCGACACCTAAACCATCACTAACAATAAACAAGGTCTTTGTTTGTGTGTGGTGGGATTTTTCAGGAATCATACACTATGAATTGCTTGAACCTGGTCAAACCGTTATAGCGACAGTGTATTGTGAACAACTTGAGCGAATAAAGCAAAAGCTCTTAAAAAACGATCTGTTTTGGTCAATTACAAAAAACGAATCCTTCAACACGATAACGCGAGGCCTCATGCTGCAAAAATAACACAGGAAAAAATTAGGGAGCTTGGATTGGAACTTTTACCTCATCCACCTTATTCACCAGATCTCGCGCCGTCGGATTACCACCTTTTCAGATCGTTAGAGCATACATTAAGAGGTAAAAACATTAACAATGTTGAAGAAGTGAATACGCACTTCGAAAAGTTTTTCAATGCAAAATCGAAGGACTTTTTTAAAAAAAGGAATCGAACAACTGCCTATACGCTGCCAAAAGGTATTAAAAAATGATGGAAATTATTTTGTTGATTAAAATGTAGGATCTCTTTAATAAATAAATGTTTTCCGCCAACAAAAAAAAATTTTGATTACTTTTCGGTTTACCTAATATAAGAAGTACAGGGGTAAATAACAGATATAATCTTTATTGTTTTTATATCCAATAATTTTTTTTAAGTTTTTGTATATATATATTACTTTATTTCTTTGCATCTACTATGTTTAGATACGATACAAATCAAAGAAGACATGAGAATCGAGTGGGGTTGTTATTATCTTATCTTTATCGAATGTTCAAGCAAGTATTTATTTCTTGCCTATTGACGGTTCTTCACGAATTATATAAATTATGTCAGAAACACAAATCGTATGTAAGAATATAAATATTAGTCCTGAAAAATCATACTCGATGTTAATAAATATATTTATGTAATTAAATGTTGGTTATCAACTAAAGTCTTTCTTTTCCTTTAAGCTCGTAACTTCACACTGCATGAAAAATTAAAAAATTTCGAATATTTCAAAATTTATTTATTATTTTAATGCCTTTATGCTCTCAAAGCAATTAAAGAAGTATTATTTTATTGAAGAAAGACTTGGGAAAAAAGCAGCAATACAAGGGATCTAACGCGAACCTTTAATTTTGCAGGCAGTCATTTTCCCGCGCAACCACGCGCCACTGTGAGATTCGATTTGAGCAAGCCAGTGTAATTCAGTGTTTGTTTTCGTGTTGGATTGCTTGCTGAATAGAAGTACTATGCTTTGATTGATGTATTTCCATCAGATATGCATTAATAGACATTTCTTAAAATTTCTCTTATAGTGATATTCAAACCCGAATTTAAAGTTTCATGTGAATTTCCCAGTAGAATAGCGATTACAAATATAATGAATGCACCTACTACTACAATTATTCAGTAACCTCTTGTATTTAATTGACAAGTTCTTTTAGTTTTAAAATATACACCAATTAGATGTAAAAGTTTGCTGAGCGCTCTGTCATAATATTGGATCCGCTAATGTCACATACGAAGTCTGTTTCAAAAGTATCCGATTTTTGTCTATCTCACGGGAAAGAACTACTTCGGAGTGATATGAACAATATCACCTTCGAAATTGTCTCCTTTTGAAGTAATGACCTTCTTCGAGCGATCCACTCACTTCCAGAAACAGTCCTGGAAGTCGTTCTTTGTGTTAACCAATAGTTTCTTTGTCGCATTTCGTTTTATTTTCTTAACGTCGTCAAATTGATTGCCTTTTCATTCTTGCCCTTCAACGGATTTTTCAACTTAGGAAATAACCAGAGAAATCACGGAGTTTTATTTGGACTTACGGGGGTTGGCAAAGTTGAATGATGCCATGTTTAGTCAAAACAATCCTGAATTAGGTGAGAATTCACGGAACAAATTATGTAATTATGCGACTCATTCCCAGATCTTCAGTCAAAATTCAAGAAACAACAGTTTTTTTGATCCTAAGGTTCTTTTTTAACTTTTCTAAATCTAGGCAAACGATTATTTTAGCTGATTGCGGCTCGCACACATCCATTTTCCGCTGCTCTAGATGTAGGAGGCCTATCGGAACAAGGATTAATGTACATTGACAAGAGAACAGTCGGAACAGTATCACAACGATTTTGATGAGTCTTGGATATATTGTAGAACATCAAAAAGTAAAAGACTCATATTTTTTTTAGCGTCGTATCTGGATGTATAGGGGTTGAAGCAACACTTTGAAAAACGCACACTTTTATTTTTAGCAAATATATTTTAAAGATGTATATGAAGGAACGTCTCATACAAAAGTTTTATAGTATTTTATAATCTTAGCCACAATGTATTCAATTTTCTTTAATGTTACATTTTTTTACACACCCGTCCCCTTTCACTCGTTACTTTTGCAAATGTCTTAATTTTTATCACAACGAAAGTTATGTAGAATTAAATGCAATATCCAATCATAAATAATAATAGAAAGTGATCACGAATAAATCTTTGGAAAACGTCATGATAATATAGTGCCATTGGTGCTATAGGCGCCGCATTGTGCGAGTAGGCAACTGTCATTAAGTTGTGTTATTATTCTTCAGCTATGCTTTATAACTGCTTAGGTATATTCTCTCATACTACAAGATAACAATGAATTAATCCTTTTGAAATATTGTGCAACCTGTTAAACGAAATAAAAATGAGAGTATAGATAAATTTGCAAAAACTTTTTAAAGTATTAAGTTTCATTCGTTATTTAATAAATTTGCATTTATATTAGGTGATTGCATTGAAACACACAGTTTGGTTTTAGGTGTCTCCAAGTGTTTTATTATTTAGTACGGACAGATGTTGCTTATGCTACTATGAAGAATGACCATGTGTTTCTAACTTCCAGCCAAAAACGCCATATTTAATTGAGATACGTGCCTCGAAAGAGCAAGTTAAAAATGGACCAAATAAGTTGTTTTTCTATGTATATTTCTACACCACTTCGATTAAAATAACTTGCAACTGAAACTCACAGATTGCTTACACAGATTTAAGGTGAGTCTGCACCATTCGAAATTATGTATTAGGTGGTAAACTNGTTTTTTGTTTAAAAAACTCATTTATTTCGACATCAAAAGCAAAAAATACATTAATCGAAGTATTTTCCCTCGCTAGCTATACATTTTTCCCATCTTTCGGGCAACGCGTAGATTCCGCGACGATAGAACGACTGGTCTTTTGATGCAATCCATTTGTCGATCCATTTTCGCACATCCTCGTAATTTCTGAAGTGTGTATCCACCAAGCCGTGCTGCATCGACCGGAACAAGTAATAGTCCGAAGGAGCTAAGTCTGGTGAATACGCTGGGTGCGGAAGAACTTCCCACTCGAACTGCATTAGTGTTTCTTTGACAGCTTTAGCAAAGTGTGGTCGAGCGTTGTCGTGCAAAAGCATGACTTTACGTCGATCGCTGGCTACTGCTGGCCTTTTTTCCAACAATGCTTTATTCAGACGGTTTAATTGTGATTGATATCGATCCCCCGTGATACTTTCGTTCGGTCTCAATAGCTCATAATAAACGACGCCGTGCATATCCCACCAAATGCAAAGCATTGCTTTGTGGCCATGAATATTTCTCTTTGGTGTGGATGTCGATGGTTGGCCAGGGTCTACCCATGATTTTCTTCGTTTAGGATTATCGAAGTATATCCATTTTTCATCGCCAGTCACTATGCGCCACAAAAAACTCTTCTTTTTCTGCCTGGCGAGCAGAGAAATAGAGATGTTTAAGCGATTCGCAATGGCATTTGCGGTTAATTCGTGTGGTACCCATTTTCCCTCCTTTTGAATTTTTCCCATTGCATGTAGACGTTTGGAAACAGCCATCGGAGTAACATTTAATGCTGCAGATAATTCTTGGAGCGTTTGAGTACAGTTTTCGTCCAATAATGCCTGCAAATCGGTGTCTTCAAACTTTTTCGGTTGGCCTGAGCGTTCTTTATCATTGACATCAAAATCACCAATTTTAAATAGCTGAAACCATACTTGGCATGTTCTTTCCGATGGAGCATAATTGCCATAAGCTTCGAAAAGCAATTTATGAGCTGTAGCTGCCGTTTTTTTTAAGTCAAAGTAATGAAGCAGCACATGTCGTAAAAACAACTTATCGCGTTCCATATTTAATGAAAAGAAAAAATAGCACTGCTCGCTTAAATGAATCTCTCCCCACTGAATTTTATTGACAAATGTCTAACCTTTAAAATGCAGCCAGATTCAGATGTCAAAATAAATTACACCTACAACTAACGTCATCTAACTGTGAGCGGCAGGAACTAAGTTTACCACCTAATATATATACCAGGTGTAGAAATATGAAACCGGAATTTTTTTGTAAAAATTACATGTCTGTTGTTTGAAAATGATAAAAAATATTTTATTCAAAATAATGTCCATTGCTATTTATACATTTTCCCCGAAAAAAACATTTCTTCTTTTGAAGCGAACCAGCTATCGAGCCATTTTCGTACATTTTCATACGAATTGAAGCGTTGTTCAACGAGAGCGTGTCCCATTGATGCTAATAGATGATAATCGGACGGAGCCAAGTCTGGAGAATAAGCCGCATGCGTTAGTATTTCCCAACTGAACGCCTCGATCGTTTCCCTGACCCGTTTTGCTATGTGTGATGGGCCATTATCATGAAGCAAAATGACTTTGTGTTGCATTTTTCCATATTCCGGTCGTTTTTCACGCAATGCTCGATTNTAGCGATCAGTGTTAACGGTTTCACCAGGTTTTAGCAGCTCATAATAGATTACACCCTTCTGATCCCACCAAACAAAGAGCATTGTCTTCTTTCCAAAGCGATTGCAGTGGATGTCGATGGTTCGCCTGGATTCACCCATGATTTCTGACACTTAGGATTCTCAAAATATATCCATTTTTCATCACCTGTCATGATACGATGGAGAAATGACTTTCTTTTGTATCTGTCGAGCAGCATTTCACAAGTAGTTTTTCGATTTTCTTGCTTTCTTTCATTCAGTTCATGCGGAACCCATTTTCCCACTTTCTGAATCTTTCCCTTCATTGCTTTCAAACGAATTGAGACAGTTTTCTACGTTACATTCAATTCATCCGCGAGTTCTTCTTGAGTTTAAGTATCATCTTCATCCAATAAGGCTTGCAATTCGTTGTCTGCGAACTTTTTCGGTGGTTTCCCAAGCTCTTCGTTTCTCACGTCAAAATCACAACTTTTGAATTTTTTGAACCACTCGAAACACTGTGTTTTACCAAGAGCATGTTCACCGTAAGCTTCGACAACCATTCGATACGATTTTGCAGCAGTTTTCTTCAAATGATAACAAAAAACCAATGCTGTCCGCAAATCGTAGTTCGTAGGCACAAAACTCGACATGTTTAAGGTTATAGAAAAATATACCGTTGTATGGAACTTGGGTTGTTGTATGTTGAAAATCTTCGTCAGCTGTTAGTGGGAGATGATGGCGCTGCAGAAGCGGTCTTACGGTCCCTAAACTGATGGCTAGCACCATCTATAGGAAAATTCCGGTTTCATACTTCTACACCTGGTATATATATATAATACAACAATATAAAGAACGGTTTCGGCGATTAAAAAGTGGCGATTGTGTCTCTTATGACAAGCAACGATCAGGTCGCTCGAAAATAATTTGAAGGTTCCGGATTGCAAAGTGTGCTGGATGAAAACTTTTCTCAGACCCTTAAGGAGTTGGCTGAACAGCTCAATATTGTGTTACACACGGATGGTCCCGAGGCGCGACGTATATTTCGGGAATTGGGAAATGTCGGATGACGGGCGTTGCATGTGAAAAGAGTTGTACAAAAATGGCTTTATTTCAAAGCTTAGACAAGTTTTATATCGTTTTGGAACCTTGTCCCTGGCTCGCGTTGCATTTGGCAGCGGTTATACGAATTACGCGAGATTCGCGATAGTGCGAGGTTGAACGTTGAGGAGCCCGCCTTCCGAATCGGCGCAGCTTCTTTATAGTCTCGCATTATTCTTAAGGGGCCCGAACACTAAAATTTTCAAAAAATCGATTTTTTATTTTTTTGCTAAATCAATAGTTTAGACATCGAAGAACATGTATGTAAAGTTTCAAGTAAAAATTCGAACTCTAAGTATTTGAAAAGAGCGTCAGACGCTGACGTGTTGGCCGAGCGTTTTTGGGCGTTTCGGAGCGCTGCGCGCGTATGGTAAATATAACCTTAAATTTAGTGAACACAACGTGCTCTTGTTTTGTTGACAAAAGTTTTGATTTACGTGTTTTTGAAAGTTAAAAACATTGTGATTGTTTAAATAATGGATAAAAGAGGTAAGAGGCACTCTGCTGGAAAGACGACAAAAAGAAGAGACAGAAAGAAAAGGCGAGTTGGTCCTGAAAATAGATACGTCGCCGAAACAGCAACAATTAATACTAGTACGTCTGAACAGAAGCTCAATACTTCCTTCGACGATTTGAATGTGCCGATTGATCAAAGTGTTTCTTATAGAGTTATAAATTTTTTATCGGTATTTTCAAAGCTGAGCCAAGTAGTTAAGTGTAAAACATGTGGGGGAGACGTCG
>NW_014555230.1:0-304 GCF_001313825.1 Dinoponera quadriceps | reverse complement strand
CGTGTAAAAAGTGTCAGCCAACGAAAATTCCTTCTTGCCCTACTATAAAAAACGCCTTCGAAGTCAATCGTCGGTTTGTATTTGCTATGAGGATGCTTGGTGTCTCACAAGCCGGAGCCGAAAAATTTTGCGCCTTTATGGATCTACCTCGGCCTCTATTTCCGAAAACGTATGCCGACTTAACGGAAATCGTTAGCAGCGCCACAGAAAAGGTAAAAAATTTGTCAATAAAAAGTGCAGGTGATGAAGAAAGATGGCTAACGTTAGAGAAAAACCCAGATTCAGTCGGACTGATCGTCTCAGG
>NW_014555229.1:214518-274465 GCF_001313825.1 Dinoponera quadriceps | reverse complement strand
TCTTTCAATTTTTAAATAAGAACTTAAAAAAATTGTTTTAAAATAAGACAAAAAGATAACATTTTGTTCAGTAATCTTAAATCATAATGTCACGGCTCCTATATTTTTTTTTCAAATTTATATTTAAATATGTTAGACACATCGTACCTATAGGTTTCGTACAGGCATCTTTCTAGCTTGCTCGACAATCATCGCCAACGTCCATACCACGCTGAAAATACCAGAGCGCCACGAGCCGCCAACCAAGTCGCACGTGTCGCAGTAGTTACGAACCTAAAAAACTCAGAGAAAGCTTATTTCAATTCACCAACTAGCAAACATACGGTGAAACAACACCAGGGTGGACCTTACAGAGACGCCCGACGGAGCCGAGCAGGCGAATAAGGAAGGCAATAGCCAAAAGGATGAAAATCCGCGAACTCAGAGCGAGGTAACCTCACAAACTTACCTCGCGCAAAGCAATAATATAAAAAATCTGGAGAGACTTCTAAAAGACCCAAACTCTCAGACGAAAATAGCTGCATTTTTTAATAAACAAAAAATGACAAAAGCTAAAAAGTCTTCGAACCAACCTAACCTTAACTCACAGGGCAGGAAGAAAATAACACAGTTCAATGACGCAGAAACAAGTCAAAGCTCCACGCCAGATGCAATTCTACAGGAAAGCCTTTCCCTGAAGAAAGAAATAGCAGAATTAAAATGCATAATTCAAAATCTGGAAAAAGAACAACAAAACATAAAAAACGAACAATCATCGGTAGAACAAAGGACTCATCCTACACCGAGACCCGAAAAATACACAGCAAGAGATGAAACAACACAAACTTCAGAAACAGACGACATGCAACTTGCAGAAGAAGAAGACCCTTTCATTGAAAAACTTAAGTACGAGAACATAAGGAAAAGAAAAACCGACAGCAGGGAGCACGAAACAGCACAAGACACCGGAGGGAAAAGATCTTCAACTCAAAAAACATACAATAAGACAGCAAGCTCGCCGGAATCAGCAGATAGACAGATATCAGCACAGAGGGAAGTCACCACACCTAAACTTCACATGAAAACCAAGCCACCATCTATCAATATAATGTATCAAGACCCGAAAGATACCATAGAATTATTAAAAAGTAAGTTAAACATAGAACACTTCTCAATTAAAAGAATCAGCAATAACAAACACCTAGCTTTATTAGAAAACACAAACGACTTCACGAAAACCAAAGAACTACTAACAAAAACAAACACAAATTACTACACGTACACAGCAAAGTCAAACAAAAATCACACTTACTTACTAAAAGGTATTAATCAGTCCTATACAGAGGAGGAAATACTATCAGAATTACACAGACATAATTATGAAAATATTAAATTCATTAAAGCAAGCAGATTCTCCACAAAGCGATCAATACAGAATAAAATCATTTTACCAATATTCCTAGTAACAATAGAAGCAAATAGCAACCTTGATATGTTAAAAGAAATTAAATACATAGATTACAACGTAATACACTGGGAAAGACTGAAAAAAAAGGAAACCATACAGTGCAAAAAATGCCAAAGAATCGGGCATGCGGCAATAAATTGTAACATGTCATACAGATGCGTAAAATGCAAAAGTAACCATGATCCAGATAAATGCGACTCAATCATCAAAAAAACGCTGAAAATACCAGTTCTCGTCCGATCACTGCAGTCAAGCAGCGTTGGGCACGGTCAGTACTTGGATGGGTGACCACTTGGGAACACCGTGTGATGTTGGCATCATTTTTTTTTTCAATTTTTAAATGAGAATTTTTTAGTTTTCAAGAAAGAGAGCAAGTGTCATCGTCAACGTCCATACCACGCTGAAAATACCAGTTCTCGTCCGATCACTGCAGTCAAGCAGCGTTGGGCACGATTAGTACTTGGATGGGTGACCACTTGGGAACACCGTATGATGTTGTCATCATTTTTTTTCATTTCTCTTTCAATTTTTAAATAAGAACTTAAAAAAATTGTTTTAAAATAAGACGGAAAGATAACATTTTGTTCAGTAATCTTAAATCATGTCACGGCTCCTATATTTTTATTTTCAAATTTAAATATGTTAGACACATCGTACCTATAGGTTTCGTACAGGCATCCTTCTAGCTTGCTCAACAATCATCGCCAACGTCCATACTACGCTGAAAATACCAGTTCTCGTCCGATCACTGCAGTCAAGCAGCGTTGGGCACGGTTAGTACTTGGATGGGTGACCACTTGGGAACACCGTGTGATGTTGGCATCACTTTTTTTTTTCTTTTTTAACTTCTCAAATTTTGGAGGTGAGTTATTTGGAAGAAAACTAATTGTCACGTAGATATTAATAAGTCTTCTTGTGATTATCCGCTCGTTATCTAAGATTATTTTCACAGCTCTAATCCGGTGTTCTTCACTAGGTTTATAAGGATGTTCGCTCTCGTATCGTCCAGATAGGTTCAAAGATCACTCGACTTATTACCTTGCATCTTTTACAAGTGTGCACGTGGTATAACTATACATAAATTCTACCCCCTTTTCCTTTCCCGCATAGTTGGCATTTTTGATAGTTATCTATTTTTTCAAGTTAATAATAAAGATCCCTGAGAACTACGAGAACTACGTTGTCGATAAACCAATATTACCTCTCCCCGTTTCTAACCTTTCTATATGCCGAATTATTCGCTTTACTTGATGAAGGTTGTTTCGTTAACAGCTTGGACCGTCGACAACTTAACCTCCGTCGGTTCCTCATATGGTCAGATACAACCGCTTCAGATAGCTTCTAATGATATTTTCACCAGTACCAACGGGAAGATTAAAATCTACATACAAAAATAATTATATGTGAATCATGTAAATTATTTTCAAACGAAATATGTGGTTCCTCTACGTCTTCTGTTAAATAACTTACCTTCAAAATTTTAAAGAAGTAAAAAAAAATGATGCCAACATCACACGGTGTTCCCAAGTGGTCACCCATCCAAGTACTAACCGTGCCCAACGCTGCTTGACTTCAGTGATCAGACGAGAACTGGTACTTTCAGCGTGGTATGGACGTTGGCAACAATAGCCAGCTAATTTGAGGAACATTTCCATATGAAACCTATCGATAGGACGTCTCTAATATCTTAAAACAAATTCGATATAATTTAATAATGTGACAAATACTCGCCGATTATGATTTAGTATTAGTAATAATAATTAAAAAAAAAGCTGTGGTGCCTCTGTCTTTTATTATTACATAGATCAACAAATTTCCATGTGACTAATTGCTGGTTACCTGAGATTAGTTTAGTAGCCCTAATCTGTTGTCCTTCGCCAAGCTTAAAAGGCTATTTACATCCTTCAAGACTTTTAGGTACATAATATATATAGATGCTGTCTTCTTTTTCCCCTTGGCATAACCGACTTTGTCTCCTCAATTATTTTGAAGTTACAAAGGTGAACCCTGTGAGCTGCGTGTCTTGTCGATCGATATATTCACGTCTTTAACCTTCCTTTATTCATCGTCAAAAGATCATACCGTAAGGTGTGCTTGGTGAGCATTATTTCATCTATAGGATAAATTGTCGGCAACTTAGGCTATGTTCGTTTCGAACGTTTCCCTGATGAAAGCATCGTTCTATTTCCCTTCAACATGTAACGACCAATAAAGATAGAATAACGATCTTAGCACGAAAGCAAATCCGGAATGACTTTAACCTTAACCTCAGTCTATCTTCCATACGGACGAATGCTCTCGTTCCGCCAAATAACTCCCGATGATACTTTCATCGATAACAAAGGGAAAATTGAAATCAATATGCAAAAATAAATTCACGTACGAGCTACGATGTGTGATCTGATAAATCGCTTGAAACAAAGAAACCTCATTTCTCCGTCCTCTTCGAGAAGATTCTCGTTCCGAGATTGATAAATTGTAGGAGCAAAAAAAAAGTGATGCCAACATCAACACGGTGTTCCCAAGTGGTCAACCATCCAAGTACTGTCCGTGCCCAACGCTGCTTGACTTCAGTGATCAGACGAGAACTGGTATTCTCAGCGTGGTATGGACGTTGGCGATGATTACTACGCAGTTAGAAAAGTATTTACGCGTGAAAAATCCGTAATATGACATACCGAATATATACTTTTGCTTTGTACATCCTCATATTTCCCTTGCACGCGGCACCATTCGCGCCAAATGAAGTCCGAAACGCAGTGGTAGTAGTGATAGTAGTGCTCAATAAACATTACCGACTCTGATGCGGACCCGACGTTACCGTTGCGCAAGATTCCTTTCCATCGCTATTCATACCGCGTTCGTGAGTGCCGCCCTCTTTGTTCGATGTAAACGCGGCGCAGGCGAGGCCGGCGAGGCGTCTGGATTGGAGACGCCGTCGGGGACGGGCATGCTTTCTGTGCATTGTGAACCCCGGTTGATGCGCTTCGCTATCGATTGCAGGACGGTGTGCGAGTCCCGATACATCGCATCGTTTTTTCCCACCGTTGGCCCGTTCGTCGCGTTTTGGGCGAGCGATCAGCGAGCGCGATATCGCCGGTGGAGCCGCGAGGAACGTGTAAGACAGGACCGGGAGGGCGAGGAGAGAGAGCGCGCGCGACGAGGAGCTTCCGGGACGAGCGGCGACGCAACGGTGAGTAAGCGAGCGCACGGCGTCCTACCGGCCGTTCGAAACGTTTCGAAATCTCTTGGCGCGTAAACCGGCCTCCTCATCCTCGCGCGCGTCCGCCGAGAGACGATCTCGTCGGCGGTCGCGCGCGCGTCCTCCTCCCTCGCGAGAGCACGTCTCGCGGAGTCTCGCGAGAGCCGATTTGAACGCGGCACGCCAAAATGGTGGCGTCCTGCGTGCTCGCGCGTCGGACGCGTACCTTCGCACCGCGCCTCGGCGCGAGGATGAAAAAAACCACCGCCATTGCGTGTCGCGCGCTCTGACGTACGCACGCACGATTCGCCGCGAAACGCGGATCCCCCGCGTTCCGCGTGCTCGCGCTCGAGAATAACGCTCTTTCCTCGTCTCTTCAGCGTGGCCGCCGACTGCGTGGCAAAACTCGGGGGTGTTTTGCTCCGCCGGCCAGATAATTCGCTCGAGTCTGCACCGGCACACTGCGGTTTTCTCTTTTCGTAAAAAAACATTACGAAAAATAAATAAATATACGATAGAATGTTTTATAAATGTATGTATAAAATAATGTATGAAATTGGATAAACCTTTAAGATCTGAAGCATTTTATCCTACTTTGTGCACAAAAGTGCACAGGCTTTTCTCACCCAAAACCATCTTGAAATCTTCGAGAGAAATCTTGAGAAAAATTTCCGAGTTCATACGATTCCCACCCGGTCGGCGCGTTTAATTTCAGCTATATAACTTCAAGTGTCCAACGATAACTTTACATCGATGTTATAATCTCGTATTGTACAATGTGACTGCGATGTAGTGCATGTGCGTGTATAGAAATATGTACGCACGCAACTGTAACGTAACACGTATATGTACTAATATCGACAATGGCAATGTGAAATTATTGTTACATTTGAAGTTACATTATTGTAATTAAACCGGGCAGAAATGTGTCAATCACAGTTGTAACGATTGATGAGTGTTAAAAATAGTGTAACCGAGATGTTACGTAAATATATTTAACTTACACCACCAAGTGAAATTCCAAATGCCAATGTTCCACTACGCCTTGAAGATCCATATATATATTATAATACTAAAATTCCGTCTCCTTTCAGGAACAAGATGACGCCCGAGGGATACACACGGGTGTACGTGGGTGGGTTGAACGAGAGCATCAAGAAGGAAGACCTGCAGATGGAGTTTGAGAAGTACGGCAAGCTGAACAAGGTTTGGGTGGCCTTCAATCCGCCTGGCTTCGCCTTCATCGAGTTCTTCAACATGAACGAGGCCGAATTGGCGTGCTGCAACATGAACGGCATGGAGATAATGGGTGCAAAATTGAGAGTGGAGATTTCACGGGGTAGAGGTCGCGGTGGCGGCAGCAGGGGCAGTACGGGTAGTTTCCGCGGTGGTCGCGGGGTCGGTGGTAGGGAATTCGGCACACGGGGCGGTACTAGCGTGGGTTACAGAGGAAGCAATACTTACGGCGATTACGGAGGCAGCTATTATGCAGGCAGGGGTGGCGGTGCAAGTAGGGGCAGAGGTCGTTACGGAGAGGACTATATGTACAATCGCAGCGGCGGGTATGTTACACGAGACGGATATACTCAGGATGTCTACGGCGGTAGCGGCGGAGACACTGGCGCCGATTACTATACCGGGAAGGACACGAGCACTGCGAGGTATCGAAGCCGCTCACCGGCCGGCCGTGGCAGGTATTAACGACCAATCCATACCATGATAAAAAAAAAAAGCCTGAACCTTTTTTCCAACTCGCGTCACGATTACCTCGGCACGAGCTCGGTGCTTCGTCGATTTTCGGGGTGATATCTTCGGGTGCTACGACTGTACATACATAAACGATACATCTGTGATACATATATACATATCGGGTGAAGCGAGTAGTTTGTGTAGTTTCGTCGAATGCCCGTGTACAACGTGAGTTAGAGTTCTAGTGCGGTGTCGTTTGCGCTCATGCAACCGGACACCGGGAGATAATTAATTGGAAATTCGTAAAGATCTTTCGTCTGCCTCGGGGAAGAAAGTGTGTCTTCGACGACGAGAGGAAAAGGGGGAAATTTTTCACGACGACGGTACGAGACGAGAGATTCGAGGGTATTCGCAGTTACGAGTTAAAAAAAGGATCGAATCGTTCGCGAAATGAGAACGCCGTGAGATCGACGAGCGTCTGATAAAGCGAATTTGTCTACCTCGAGGCGAAGCCTGAGCTAAATTGTAAACGCGCGGGAAACGTATCTCACCGCGGGAGTAAATGTAAAATGTCGATGTTGTCGGGCCTGTTCTTACTCTCTATTCACGATCCACGGATTAAACACGGATTAAACACGGATTAAACACGCGCGAGCAACGTTTGCTGCATTGTTGGCCCGATACACAGGGGCGTTAAAGATAAAGAAAACGGATTAAAAAAAAAAAGAAAAAAAAGTAAAAGGAGAGTTTCAAGTGCATGAGCACCTAGTGCTGGGTTATCGAGGTGTATACGGCGAGTTAATTTCTCTCTTTGCATGCACGTTAAATATGTAAAGTTAAATAATAACGCCGGCTCTCAGCTTCGGTGGGAGTCGTTAAAGAAGGGGGCGACAAAAGTAATGTGACATCCTCTGTTTTGCACTTCCATGTTCACAGTCATCGTCATCTACGTGAATGCACATAAAAGAACTACGCTGCGTTGCCAATCTGAACTGCGGGCCGATCACAGCCACCCGCCTCGACGACTTCATTTCTGTCCAATCTACACAGCGACCTGTATATAGACAAGAACTATCATTGCGGTTTATGCTGTGCATATTATTTTTCCTCGCATTGTTGAGACCACTTTACACACAAATACACGAATACACACACACACACATACACATACTGTGGTCGTATCCAAGGGGGACACTTTCTATGATCAACTCGGAAGCCACGATAGACTCGAGAAACGAAAGAATAAAAGAAAAGGAAGGAGAAAGTTCCCTCGAAAGAATGCTCTTCCGTTTGCAAAACGTGAGAAACACAGAGATATATATAGAGAGAGAGAGAAAGAGAGAGAAAGAGAAGGAGAGAGAGAGGGGGGGAGGAAGAGAATGAAAAATAAGGCGCAGTGATATATCGAATCACGGACTCAACGGACTCGAAAACAACACAGAGATCAATATCCGACGAAGTAATTGATTAATATAGGGCTGTAGTGTGTAGGGATTGTACTTCGCGACTTACCATTCTATTTTTAGCTAAAAAAGCGCACTCACACTCGTTTTAGATCTCTATTTCTATTTTAAAGATGTTTTTTTTTTTTTACTTCCTTCCATTTCTACTTTCTTCTCGCTGGACACGGTCTTCTTTTTTTTTCCTCTCTCAACCGTGACCGGAATTCTTGTGCTTTACGGTCACGTGACGTTCGAGATTATTTTAATAACCCGCACCAGACGTCGCGTCTAGCCTAGCAGCCTCGCAACCGGGGGATGTCGCTCTCGCGCGATTGCCGGCTTCGCGATGTCTGCGCGCGCGAGGTCGAGAATCGCCGGGCCAAACCCCGAAGACGAAACTGGATTCTTAAGGCGTACATGACGCGTATTACAATACCGACTATCGTACGGTACTGTACTTTACAGTTGTACATGTCTACTCGTTATTAAGTAACGGAGCGGAAAAAAGCGTAGCTCAGCTGGAACCAAACCAGCGAGGAAGCTTCTACTTTCTGCGATAATCAGTTTCGAGACACCAGTTACACATACGTTACACGACGGTCCCGTGGTGTGAATAATCTCTTATCGCGTATCTAGGTAGGAAGAAAACGAAAAAAAAAAAAGTAATAACGTGTGTGCTCGCTTATTATTCTATGAATAGTAACGATTTTATATGGAATCTCGGAGAGGAGATTATAAAATAAGGAGATCGCGCGCGCGTGAGAGAGAGAGAGAGGGAGAGAGAGAGACTTTAGCCAAATGCAAACTGCTGCTCGTATATGGAGAATCGATTTTTTATCGAATATATATATGCGGACAAGCAAACGTTTAAAAAAAACACACACACACACACACACAAGGCAGTCGTTTCGCTCCGGCGAGAAATTTCGACGCACATAACGCGTCGAGCATCGAAATTTTCGAGAACGAACCAAGAGGCAAAAATAAAAGAAAAAAATAAGAGGAAAAAAGCTCATGACCGTCGCGTTGTCGCATGCAATACATCTTCCGTGCTCTTTTCTTTTTCTCGTTTTGTTTTCTTCCGATGGATATATATATATTTTCTGACCAAAAAAAATTCTATATATATACATATATATATACAGAAACAGTGCTGCATTTGGACGAAAGAGAGGACACGTTTCCGGAGCGTACGCGTTACGCTCGCTAAATAAGAAAGTGATCAAATAAAAACGGTAATGATGTATATTACCACCTCTGTAAAAGATATGGAATTGGAAATTGAGATATTAAATGNCGCCCGCCCGCCTGTCTGCCTATCTGTCTGTCTGTCTATCTGACCATTTCTTTATTACATCGCGACCGATACTGTAACACGTCGTTTTTGTTCCGTCACTTCACGAGCGGATTTTTGTCGAGTGGTTTCATCGACGGCCTGCTGTGTCAGATCCCAGACAACACGTACGTCCCAAGGACGTCCTTTAGACGTTCTTATTGTCTAAATGACGTTTTTTCGACGTCTCTGTTATTTGGAGCGTTTCGAAGATCCTACGAACTTCGCAGGCCGGTGTCCTGGTGAACTTCGTCCTTTCGCGAGTATTATGGTTAGTGTCGGCCCTTTCACTTCCGTCCGTGTTTTACAATACCTTTGTAACATTTTGAGACAAGAATCCGTCGTGAAGAGGAAGCCCCTCGTGCAATCGGGAGCGTTGTTCGCTTCGCTCAGTAATGTGCGGAAGTTCGTTGTAAGTTAGCACAAAGCAAGCATCTGCGTAAGTATCCTGACAACGAAGAAGTTATTTTGTAATAATTAACGCTTTTTATCGCAATCATCTATCGGAGTCATTTAACGCTGGAAATTTCAAGATAGGCATTCGACGCGTCGTGACTTTCGCGAAAAGGGGGATCGCTAACTGAGCACTCGAGATTCGATTGCAACTGATAAATGTATAATCGACATAACATGAACGTACGTTCAGTAATTGAATGTCTCAATGATTAAAGTATTAACGATGTGCTTTTCTTTATTACGATGCTTGTCAATATACGGAACAATATGATAAATGAAGAGAAATGTTTAGTTAGTTTGGTTTCATCCATTGATGAGCATCTTAATAAACGCGTACGCATTATTAATGTTTCGATTATTGGGATGTTTACCTTATTTGTGACACTTCCAAGTTCGCACAACTAATCACACGTTTCTCCACATTTCTCGTATCCGAGTGAGCCGCGATTGGAAGGGATATCATCGAGTCGCAACTTGTTGTACATCTCTTGATGAACAAATGCATCGGGTGTGTTCAGTATTTTATTATCGATACATCTGTTGCTTCGTACAAAAAGGGTCAGGAAAAATTGAACGTTCGATCGAACTCGAGGGGTCGAGTGCTGCAAAGATCCGCGGGAAATGCGTTTTCCGGACGGTCGTCCTGGTTTGTCTTTTGCGCGCGTGTTGAGTGCCGAACGCGGAATGTATGTATGTCACACGAGAACGTAGGCTGTTTTTATTCCGGTTATTTCTCACGATACTAAACTCGCGAATCTATCACGTATCTTACACTTTATCTTATGGAGGCTAAGAGATTAGATCTTCGATCGGTGTTCTGAAAAAGAGCGCGGATCAGCTGCTTCACCTGCGGAGCGGTGAACTCCTGCGCCAACGGTCCTTTCCCGTTTCCCCACCTGACCTCGATCTCCTTCAGTGACGCGCCGAGTAGCTTGATCAGCTCCAAAAACTTGCCCCACTTGCGCACGTGTCGCTGAATCTTACTCGGATCCTACGAAAAACGAAGTCGAAGTGTGAATTAGTGTGCATGGCGATTGTGCGACTGACGGACCGGAATTAACGTTCTCATGATTGCATTTTTACAGGGAGTACCAGCTGGAGTACCGCTACGACTCTCGCACAACTCTGTCATATCTCGTGCAACACTTTCGTGTAATTTCGTGAGACTAAGCGATCAATAAAAAAAAAAAATACGTACACGTGCAAGAGTTAAATCGTACTTTCTGAAACTTATGTAACCCTTCTATGTGTATTCTCAAACCCGTATCAGACTAGAATTATAGTCAAGGATCGAAGATTATCTCAAACGCTTGTTATAATAATATTATTTGTATAATTGCTATGTATGTGTAAACGTACGTATATATTTTTCTTTTCTCATCTTCGTTTACGTGATTTATCTTTATGCATTTTTTTCTCTGATGTATCACGTCTTTTTATCTGCTATATACTATATATTCTTTTCTCTCCTTTTTTTTTATTGTCAAAAAAAATGGACCTGTTTACAAACATAGATATAGTCGTGTAACTGTATTTACCCCATCCCGTGTATTCTTCAAACATTGCACCATCTGATTATCACCTGTTCCGATCGAACATGCGCGTTTTAAGGTACACACACTTTCGAAACTTGGAAGAAATAAAAAAATTCATTAACGAATAGATTGCTTCAAGAAATGTCTTTTTTCTACCGTGGAATCCACTTATTGCCAGAAAGGTAGGAAATAGTTGTAACAAGGTGGAAAATATTTTGATTTAAATCAAAATGTACCCTTCTTTTTTTTTTTAATAAATACGTTTTTGATCCAAAACCCCTTAAAATTAATTGAGACCTCTAATAATATTGAAGCTTGACCACGAGAGCCAAAGTCAAACTTTAATCTTCAGTCCGCAATTTATTCCCAATATCGAAATTGATACGAGCTTGATATACATGACGTTCTTGATTCGATCACACTTACCGGGAATATTTGCGGCGTCCTCTTCACCACCACGTTGAACAGCACCACCAGTTCCCTCGCCACGTCGACCGGGATATCTTCGACGGAAATCACCTTCGTCACCAGATCGTCGATCATGGAATTCGTGATGCAACCTGTGACGCGCGTTGATGCGAGGAAAATGAAGATTAGAAACGTAACATGTCGGCGTACACCGTGAGAAGAGGTGAAGGGAAATGGATTCGACCTACCGACAGCCTTGCAGTAAACGTTTACGGGCAACACGTCCAGCCAAACTGTCTTCAGTAGTTCCAGCTGTCTGATGCATTGTCTCAGTGCGCGTTCGGTGCTGGGATGCAACTCGGGCGTTTGACCCAACGAAGTGAAACCTGAATGAGATCAACGCGCGAAAACAAACACGTCAATCACAAATCCATCCGAGATCGCAAAGCTGGCGGAGCTGAAGTCCTGAACGAACCTGAGTCCTTGATGATGTCGAAAATGATGTTCCTCTGGTACCTCATGTGCTCGAGGAAGCACCTTGAGCCGACGTCCCGCAGCACCGTGACTTGATCGGCGAATGTCAGGTTCAACCTCTGCAGGTTCTTCGAGAACTTGTTTCTGTAGTCGTGCGCCAGTGTGAGCAGGTGGTGGGCCAGGTACATGCAGTTGTTGTGAAACAAAGCTGCGAACATCAGTGCGAGCGATGACGAAGATTTCACGCTGACATCGGGATTCTAGCTATAGACAGCCAGCTGCATCGCCAGTGGCCTGCACCAGCATCTTACCGACTTGCTGCGGTATCGTGTCCAGGAACTTCCTGTGATGCTCCGGCACCAGCCCGGCGTACATCCCGAACACGTTCCTACAGGTGTAAAATAATCTAACGGCGCAAGCGTCCGAACTGTCGCGGGCCTCGTCCAGTATCGTCCTCGCTAATTCCAGCGTTTCCACCGCGCTTTTGCTGAAATGTGATTTTTTCCTATGAACGAATGTCCCTTTGAAGTCCAACAACTTTTTACTTAGAAACTCTTTGTGCGATTTTCCTCTCAAAACTACCTTGAAATCTCAGAGAGAAATCATAAAAAAGTTTTCTTTATGTGGGTCCCGCAGTTGTGATCGCTGAGTTGATAACTGAATGAGAAATAAAAGCTAGTGCCGGTGATTAGTTGCGAAATTAAAAGATTATTTGATTTACAATATTAAATGTTATATATTAAATATACACTAAAATAATATACCTTATCTGACATCTTGGCAATTGAAATGACATGTCGCTCAGCTTCTTTTCGATGGTCAACTCGCAATCCTCCTCGAACTCTCTACTTATGAATTTCGGCGGCTCCTGCGGCGTAAGAGAATAATTATATACTCCGTCTGTGTATCTCCTTCTCTTCTTTTTGTTTCTCATTTCTTTTTTATGTTGCCGAAAGTGTTACTCGTTCACAAATAAATAAATAAATAATTGAGAAGCTCTCGATGCTGCCTGCCACTGCCCAGTAAACATCGACCAACAATAACATTACGACAATGTTATAATTTCCTAATACAACGCATGTTTGTATTGAATTTACATTGTTGAGTGAGAAATTATAACATTGATATAATGCTGCCGTTAACTGTTTACTGGACTGGTTCTTACTTAGTAACGTCGATTGATTACCTGCGGCTCATATCGAACGGAGTCGTGTAAGTCCTTCTTGACGATATTTCGTGCTTTCATCAGCAGGTCCTGGCATATCCTGTCGATGAACAGTTTGTCAATATTGTTCGTGTATTCCGATAAGAATAGCTGGTCCTTGGAGAGGAACCCTGGAACATCAATCGTCGCTTTCAATCGCCACCTGTCCCTGTCTTCACCTCTCGAGCTTATAGTTAGAAGAAGTACCGATTTCCACCAGGTAGACCTGAAATTCGTTAATCGCCTCGACGACAGGCTCGAAGTTCTTCAGGTCGGCGTTGGAAGTCGGGATGGTGTGGGAGATACAGTCCGTCGTTAACGAGTGCGACAGCTGCTCCAGTAAGTGCGGCCGCATCCTCTTCAGGAAGGTCTCGTCGTCCGCGACCTTCAGGTTCAGGTGTTGGTGGAGGAACTTGAAGAGCAGCTGCAGGTTGTACAGCACACCTTTGTAGCATGGCGTCTTCTTTCTCTCCAGCACCTCGACGGTGAACACTTTCTCCATGACGACGTAGACCGAGCAGTGGTCGTGAATGACGGGGTTGATGATGTGCTCCATCAGCTTCGCGGAGAACGTCTGCAGCTCGTTCTCGAGATGGTCGACGATGTGCAGGCCTTGTATCAGCTCTTGTATGTCGTCGTGCTCGCTTTTGATGGTGAGCGAGGTGATCGTCTTGCCGGCGTCCTTCGCGTCGCTGCTCCAGCAGATCCGATCGCGCAACAACCTGGACACCTCCGTCAGGCACGAGCGGAAGAGCTCGCAGTACTCGTTCTTGATCGCGGTGTAGATCTCGAGGTCGTGCACGACGCTGCTGGGATTGTGCAGCAAGGTGTGCATCTGCAGCAGGGTCTTGGTGGTCTCGACGAATCGCCTCTCCTCCTGCAACTTCCTGATGGACTTCACGCACTCGTGCAGCTCTATCAGCTGGTGGGACAGCTGCAGGCTGACGTTTGACTCCTTCAACATCTGCGACAGGCTCTTCAGCTCCTTCGTCGAGCCTGACAGCTCTATTTTGACCTGTACACAATCAGATCAGGATTTCGTATTATTTGGTTTCACTCGACCTGAATCTTGGCAAGATTAGGAACACCGGTTACATACCTGATCGTTTATTCTGCTCTGCAAGATGCTCATCTCCTCCAGCAGCTGCTCGGTCTTCTTAACCAAGTGCACGTCCCTCATCAGCTTTGCACTGAACTCATCGTAATTCTCATCCATGAAATCCCTGACTTCATATTCCAGCCTCGTTATCTCCTTCTGTATATCCACGATATTTTTCTGAAGGCTCAGTTTCTCCAGTTTTCCTGCGTGGTGAAACGTCGATTGGTAGTTGTGAAAAAAAACTAACTTGGACTGGCAGATATTCTAACGTCAGAAATATGTTTAAAGATGTGTAATTTATAAACATACAATTATCTTTCTGGAGGAAAATTAGCTTTGTAACTCACTAAAGGTAATATAACAGAATTTAATCAATGTTGAGAATTAATTTGCACATGATTAACTTGCCTATCTTTTAAATAAACAATTGGCAACAAGTTGTGTATGTTACCTGCCGTGGCCAGTACATCTGCTACAAACGAAGTCATATTTCATGTGTACGATAAGCTCGCTGCAAGATCAAAGAATTTGTAACTTGTATTCCCCACTGCCAACTTCTTGTAGACGCAATCTGGTCGTTTCTTGTCTACGCGTCACGATCCATGTCTTCAAAACAGCTCCAGCATCCAAACATAACCTCAACCCAGTGCCGGTTAGAAATTCCCTCCCACACAATACCAGCTATCAATGCTAACTTTTTTCTTGGAAAAGCTGATTTTTTTAATTTGCTAATATTTGAACTGGGATACAGTAGCATTTATTCGGAGATCTGAAACATGAATATTCAAATCAAATGTTACATTTAACGGATAAATCGACGTTTGACTCCTTTTCCCGATATAAAGGATTGTTTATTTTAATATTTTCAAATTTAATTAATTCCTACGTGGTTCTGTTAATGTCACATTAGCATTTTGTTATTATTCAATTACTGAAAAATAAAAGTCCATCTAACGCCCATTTTTATTTAAATCTAATCGACTATTAACGGAACTGACCAATCACATTGGCTGATTAGTTGAACTGATGAATGTGATTGGTCAATCCGTTAACTGTTGATCAGGTTTAAAGCGAGATGAAAAGGGTACGAAATGGCATTGAGAAGTCGTAAAAAATAATATTCTCTCCTAACCTGTTGTTCGAATTGTACTGTTCGAAAATAAAATTATTATCTAACCTGCCTTTAAATCAAATTACTTGAAAATAAAGATCCATTTAATTGGTTGTATTTATTCGTATTAATGAAAGTGAAAATTAATTTGAATTATTATATCGTAATTTTTTAAAATAAAAGTCTAATATGTTATAGAGTTGTGCTGCTTCAAAATAAAGTTCGTTTGATTTATCATTGAGTTGTACCACTACCTCATTGTTTTGTCTTTTTATTTAACATAAAATATATACAAAAAGCATACAGGTTTCGGGACAAAATCTACCCGACCCAATATCGCTATCTCAGTTTATCTTGAAAGATCAGTGGCGGCTCGTAGCGGAAAACTTGGAATTAGAAAAAAATATGACAACTTTGATTTTCAGTCGAGATTCAAACCAAGCTTACCCTAGACTCAAACCGTACACAACGTACCAGGTTCCTCACGACACCATTAGATGGCCCTAGATATAGTCCATTGACTCCCCCGAAATTCCCTCGCTTACCGCTAGCTGGCGCTACCAGTCCTCTTTTGAATGGCGTCCTAAACTGGAAAAATGACAAGCCTTGTATTTTCCAGTATCGGCATCTAATGATCAATCGCATAGTGTTCTGCAATGATTCCCATGAGCGTTCACGCGCCGGCGGCCGTTATCTCTACCGCCAAGTCGAAGTCGAAGTAGCATGACTTGAAAACAGGTAAGACGGCAGGTGAGACGAAGAATCTCGATTTTCCGTTAGCACGGCTCAACGACGACGTAACCGTTGCCGTTAAGAAGCGCATCGCTCGCAATATTCAAACGCACCTCGCAATAAGGTAAATGATAACAACGATCATTTGTTTACCATCGACGCGCAGCGCCGCAGCGAAGGCGATCATAAACAATTGGAGATTACATGTACTTCTCAATCAGTTACGACAATAATGTTTAGATATTTCGATTCCTTATTAAATTCCGAATAAATGAGTGAAGAAAAATGTTGGTGACTCGGAGCAACCTTGAGAAAACATAACCGCTGTATCTCGGCGGGAAGACAAACATCAGATATCCTTAATCTTCCCGATCAAGATCAGCCGAGATCAGTCCTCGAACGTTTTTGTCCGACTCGGCTGGTTCGGGTTTTTTAGGAAATCGAATCCGTACAGTTCCGTGTTTGATGGAAACGCCAACCGAATCGATGCAAGGCACGCGCAAATGTCAGTGTCTGAGAACTTTTTTACACATTTTTAGACGACTCTCAAACGTCCTTTATTCGTCTTCGAAATTTTCTGCACACCCGATACTCTGGTAGGATTTTTCCCTTTCGAATCTCATTAGCTAAATATAGCTCGAGAGGACTCTGAAGTTTACATTCCGAAGTTCATTATCTCTTATCCCCTTTCAAGATTCCGGAGGAGTGCAGATCGAGATACCAATGACGTCCCGCATCAATTACGACGCAGCAAATGGCTTCACGCTCGCTTCTGAGAAAATTCCTTATTCATCGGTAGCCCCTGCGTGTATGCAAGTATCGTGTCGACGCACAAAGACGTTAAAAGCCTGCCTATACAAGATGTCCGAATATTATCGGATGTCCTTCCAACCGCAACTTTCTCGATCGACTCGAGGGAGCAAAAACGAACTTCTCATGAAATGTATCCGGAAAGAGAACATCATTCATCGCGTCTTTCCAAATTCTAAACATCGCTCGCCCAACCCAGACAGCACAAGTCGTCCAAAATCGGGACATAGACGTCACTTAGACGTCTTAAAAACGACTTAAGGACGTCTTACATCACGACACCTCAACGACAACTTAAAGATGTCTAAAGGACATCTCACGTCCCGATTTTGGACACTGTGTTGTCCGGGAAGTTTCGCTGTCGCAGGTTTTTCGAAAGCCAAGTTAGGGCCGAAAGTTCCATGAAAGTCAAGCCGAGTGATCTAGATTCCGGTTATCTTCCCTGCGAAGAAATCACCCGAGGCCCTTTATCTTTAATCGTAAATTACCGATAACCACAGGTGTGAGGAGCCTCGACGACTCCGCTCTGATTACCCGGGGTCTACCGAGAGTCTACCTGCTCGCCGCCAGATAACGCTTCCACGACACCGTGTATAGGCACGTTGGGAGGGACTCACCTGTTTCACAACCTGCGTGACGTATGCTGGTTGAGAGGCGCGTCACGTGATCCCCAGCGTCTCCACCGTTCCGTTGGCCGTAGTGGTAGGTGTGTAGAGCGTAGCGTCTACGCGCTACCAGCGTGCACCATGGCGACCGTGCGTTTAGTGGCCGTAGAGCCTTTGTGAGGGACGGTGACTGGTCGCGCTGAGAGAGAGAGAGAGAGAGTAGCAGGAGCACAGAGGCCGCGTCCTCCTCGCGAGCGAGCGAGCAAACAGACGCTTACGCACGCAGTTACTCGCGCAGCGACGGACGAGGCGAAGCGTACCGCGCGAAAACCGCGCCCAAATTCGACGGTGAACCAGATGGAGGTGAGTCGCCGCCACCCCGACGAGCGACGGTGCCGTTGCCCGTCCGCCGTCGGCCGGTAGGATCTAACGAGAGATCGAGATCGGCGGTCGATCGAGGATGCAGGACACAGCGTGACGCGCGCGAATGATCGAGTCGCGACGACTGAGAGGAAAATCGAGCGGAGGAGTAGCGAGAGGAGAGCAGCGAGAAGAGGAAGAACAACTCGCCTGGTCGCGGAGCGTGTTGTTGTTCGGAAGCGAGGAATCCGAGCGAGCAGCGCGGGTAACGGACGTCGCGGTCCCTCGCGCGTGAAAGAGCGCGCCGACCGCACCGCACCCCGGGGGGACGGCCCGGCGGAAGGTTAACGCTCGAATTCGAAGCTGCTCAGGTAGCATCGGTAAGTGCGTGACGGAGGAGGAGGATGATTATGGTGGTGGTGGTGGTAGTGGTGGTGGATTTCATTTTTATCCGGCCTTTCAATGTAACGTTGTCGGAGACATTCTCCCCCCTGCACACACGTGAGCGAAGGGCGCAATGTTGACGCGAGCGAAGCGAACGTGCGCGGTGAGCGGTGGTGAACGTCCTGGGACGGGAATTGAAAGAGCGTCGTTGCGCCGGGGACGGTCTTCGGGGGAAACCTAGAAAAGAATGCGGTGGTTCGAGTTTTCTTCCGCTCGAAACTTGATAGAAGAAACTTGTATTCTGTGTGGGATCTTCCCAGGCGGGGCAAATGTCTAAGGGTTGTCTTAGAGATATTTTAAATGGCATTCTGTGTCTTTTTTTTCTTTTTAGATTTTCTTTCTTTTTAGATTTTTTTAACTTTTCTTTCGGGCATTTTGAGGGATTTTTTAAAAAAATTTATTCTACCTGGGCTCGCTCGACTGATTTTGTATTTTGATTTAAATAGTTCGCGTTTCTTTAATTCGAAATTTTGTATGGTAAATTGTTGTACTTTGCGATTCTCACTTGACCAACTCGGTGTCGATTTTTGCTTAACAACAGAGAAGTCTCTCGGAATTGATTCCGAGTTCCGGGATAACGGAGAGGCATCTCATGAATTAACTCATTTGCATCAGAAGTGGGAATATCCGTTGGTTCCGCCATTATCGTAAAAGCGGACATATCTACGCGCGATCGAGGCCACATTGAATCACAAAAATCACGTCCGATCATCCGTAAGATGATGATAAGAGTACGAATTAAAAGTGAAACAACTTTAAAATTTAAAGTGACGATAAATAAAACGAATATACAAGCGTACCTGTCAACTTTCTTGATGACACAGAGTTGAGCCGAAAATGAGTTACGGAATCTCTCAAATCGACTTTAACCCAACTCGAATCTCGTTTATATCCATTTATATACAACATTACAAACTATAATGACAAGCGTCGTATCGCGAAGGAAGTGTTGAGAAACACAGCGGCTCATTAGATATTTCAATCGATTCCTGATTACACAGTTTGCGAGCTGTTTCCCAAGCAGACGTAGGAATCGCCGACTCACTGCTCGGGGAAGGCGCGCAATAATCATTTCGGAGGTTTTCCATTTTCCCGAACTGAGAGAAACATTGTGTTTGTCTTCCAGAGTCACCGAGCAGGTCCGCCCCGAAGTCACGAAGGAAGGAAAGAACGAGAGAGAAAGAGAGAGAGAGAAATTGGCTAATTCATCGGCACGGATAATCGTCGTCGGGGCCGAAGCTCGCGCTCAGTGAAAGTATCGCACTTAGACGCGCGACCTGACTGACGCACGGCGGATCGACGGCGGATGACGCGTCCGACGGCCGTCGATAAACGGATGATTCGCGAAGGCTCGCTCCTCCTCCTCTTCTTCTTCCGCCCGACGTCAACTTTCAGTGCACTGTAGGCGAGTAGTCGCTCCGTTTGCGCGAGTGTCGCGTGCACTCTCGGTGGTACCGCTCGGTAGTGCAACGTGCTCGCCTCGAAGACGGTGAACGAGTTCCGAGTGAAGTGCTGCGAAGCAGCGCTCGTCGGCGAGTGCCCGAAGTGCCGCGTTTCTTCTTCCTTCGCTCTTCTCGCCTGCTCGTGCCGCGTCGGCTCGCGTTGGAACGATCGTCGTCACCCGTCGTGCTCGTCGCGAGTTTTCCTGCTGGGAGCGGTGTGAGTCAGGTATTATCACCACCACCAATCATCACTGTAGTGAGTTCCGCTACATCTCCGATGAGTTCAGTGATTCAGTGACGACGTGTGCGCGCGCGCCGATGACTCGAGCGAGTTCCACTACCTGACGCCGACACGCGCCGAAAGATGCACCGCTGGGCGCACGTCTCGCTGGCGATCCTGGCCGCGCTCTCGGCCACGGTCGAGCCGAGCAACAGGTACCGGCAGCCGGCCGAGCAGCAGTCGTCGATCTACTACACGGAGCCGACGACCCTGGTGAACAGTGCGACCGACAGCCACGACGGTGTGACCGAGCTGCACGGCGGCCGCATCGTCCGAGGTCAGAGGTTGCTGCAGAGGAGCAAGAGCCCGTACTTGCTGCGCGAGGATCTCTACGTCGAGAGCGACGGCGAGCTCGTTCTCGAGCCCGGGGTGGAGGTCCGCTTCGGCCCGATGGTCGGCATCACCGTCCGCGGCGTCGTCACCGCCGAGGTAATAATCCGTAAAAGTCGCGATGGTAGGAGCGAAGCCAGAGACTAAGCGGAGTGCACGCTCCCCTGGAGAAAGCGTTACGTGCGCCGACTTCAGAGAATACGACTCTTCGCTCGGGTAGCGAGAACAAAGGCAAGATCCGGCCGGCGGGAGTCTTAACCCTTAACCGCATCGCCGACGTTGCAAACGTTGCCGCTTTGTCTTCGTCCGTCGCGCGAGCAGCGTTATTTAACCCACCCGCAGCTCGGCCTTTCGTTTTTTGTTTTTTTTTTCACCCACTTGTGGATTCTTTCTTCTCATTTCTTCGGGTCTTCGTGATTAGGTGAGCCTTCTTTATCGCGGGACAAATCTCCACGATTTTACGAGGCTCGATAAAGTCCACGGGTGATTATGATGAGAGGGGTGAAAAGTGACCGATCCGCGGGAGAAATTAGTGTTAAGTCAAGAGCAGATGTTCTCGTATGTAAGCAAGACAATGATGATCTTCTTAGGAGATTTTCAAGTCTTGAATTGAGTTCAAGCGATACTTGCATTTTTTTGTCAGATTTAAAACTAATTCTCTTTTCCGCGGGATCCGAATTGCCGCGGTTTTAGGGTTAACTTCCGGTTGTACCCGTTGGGATCTGCCTTCGGCGTTAGCTTTTGATTTTAGTAATTGAGCTCCGATTATTTAACAAGGATCGATATTTAGTATGATGTAATCCGTGATGTATAGATGATAATAACGTACGTTGCGCTCGCCGAGTGTACGCACCTTGAAGAATCCGCCATCAACGACGCGATTTGCCGCCCACGCGACAGTGCACGCTCGCTAATACCGTCGCTTAAACGCACGTTGTTGTGCTCACTGATGGAGAGCGTGCTCCGATAAACATCGTGCGAATGGTCCCGCGTTCACCGAAGACGACGACGGTGCTGGTACACCCTGCCGGCGGCGTCGTCGCGCGTCGCTGCGCGAGCACAGTGGATTTTTCAACCGTTACTTTTGTTTGCTAATGTTGAGGCGCACCGCCACCGGCAGCTGCGAAGGAGGGGCGGATCATTTCGCACAGTGGGTCACTCGCCGGGTCTATTCTTGGTTCATGTGAGAGAAACTCCGCTCTTTTATCGCGCTATTTACATCAAAACGACGTAGTCGGGATCAACTCCGACGGCCGTGCGAAGTTGAGCTCGGATTGTCCGTGTATGTGGTTCTTTTTTTTATTTTATCACCACGTGCTCCCACGTTTACCCGCGCGTTATTTCGTTCGTCGGCGTATTTCCACTTGAAGAAAAAAAATACTTGGCTCGCGTGAGAATTTGTCTCGCGTTTCATGCACTGAGAAAAAGATTCCTTCAAGTTTAATTGATTGCACTGCATCCAAACAGAAATTTCATCATCGGCGTGCTCCGAAGAAAGTAATGTTTCGATTAGTAACTGTGCGGGGGAAAGGTTAAATGACGTATTAAAGGAGTTTTTCATATCATATTCGTGCAACGAACCGGCCGGATTAAAAATCAAATCGGCAATGTCGGTACGGGAACTCTCTTTGGAACGGTTTCACTGGAAACGTGTGTTTTATTACGCAGGGCGTAGCAACGCGAGCGTGGATAATTGCAGACAGCGTCCTTATAGTCGCGAAGACTATCGATGCGCTCTGTGTGCGCATGTGTTGTCTGTTACATGCCCTGTGCGTCGTCGTCGTGCGTACGTGTAACGTTGAATGGACATGACTCATCACGTGCAACTGTGCACGTGCTTACTACACGTAGCGAAGGAGAAAGAAACGGCCGGCCGGGACAAATTGCGTTCCCCGAAAGGAAATAAAATACTCCCGCGGATCGGTCGCGATCCTATCGGAATTTCGTCATCGCCGCGGAGGTAACGAGAAACGAGAGAGGTTCGACTGTGTGAGATTTTCACGGTGCCATTCTGAAATAGCCGAGTGAAAAGTATGCTTTATGTCGCTAAATTGTTGCCATCTTCGGCTAATTGCTAATTACATATCTCCTTGTTGTTGCTCCCGACAAAGGAAAAAGTAATAGGAGCAATATGCACATCAAGTTATTATCGTTAACATTATAGCAACACTAATTGAAATATTACTTATTAAAATTAATAATATAAAAATAATAATTGTTATTTATTTATTATAATTATATATATTGATTAATTATGATTATATATATATTTATTTATTTATTTATTTATTTATTATTATAATGATCGATTAATTTAATATAACCTATTTAAAATGATTCTTTCGATGAAAGTTCGTTCTCTACGCGCTTGTGTAGTTGCGAGTATGAAATACCTTTTTCTCCGGTGTATCGGTGTATCAACGTGCACCTGAATCTTACCACAGGGGCCCGGTATCGTCGTATCGTCATCATCGCCGAGAATCGATAGCGTCGTTGATAGCGTTAACTGATAAACGAGATTGGAGTCCGTATCGTAGTACAGTGAGTGTTATCAACGGAGAATTTTCGTAATCGTACACGAGCGGCGAATAGTTCGGAGTATTTGGAGGAACGTGACTCACAATTATACCTCGAGAACGCTCCTTGAAATTTCACGGCTGGCTCTTTAATTTCGCCGCACGGCTTCCGGGATTTCGAGTATTTTGTTCTCTCTCGTTACACAAATTGCATAATGACTGACTGATGATATACATTGTGATAAATTATATGAACATTACATTGAGAGAAAAGCATTTGGCACTTGTAAATTATAATTATTATAGTGAAAGAATTACAGTCAGGAGAACCGTTTTTTTAATAAGTGTTATTAGAGTTAATAATCTTATATATATATTGTTATTACTATTTTTGTAGTTGTAAACTATACAAAGGATATAGTTTACGTCGAATATATAATTTCTCCTGGCGTACACTGAGAGGAAATCGTTAATAGTTATTTTCGGGGACAACAATATCCTTTTTTTATTTTAACCGCAAAAGTAATAGTAGTAACATTCACGTAAAGTTATTGTCGCTGGCGCTATATAGTAGCGCTTATTAGAAAAATAGTTCTTTCGATTGTTTTTGCGGTTAAAATGGAAAAAGGATATTATTGTCCCCGAAAATGACTATGTTTTTCCCTCCGTGTAAGAGAATACGGAAGGAGTCGCACTCGTTCGTAACGTAGACGCGTGAACTTTCATCTCTGAAATTTCATCGCGCGGTAATCCAATATTCCTCACTCACTCGGCCGCTTTCAATTCGCACTTCCGGTACGAATATGAGCGGGGCAGAACTGTCAAATGTTTCTGCCGCGGTTGGGCGCGCGCGTCACGGACTACTTGTCTATGTTCGTCGGTTTTTTGTCAATGAGTCGAGCGACCATTTCTGGTAACGAGGGCTTTACGAGCGGCAATTAAAATCAGAGGTATTCCAGTTGAGACATCAACTGTGATGTCGGGCGTTTTATCAGGATGGACACCGTCGAGGAAGTAGAAGAAGAAGCGCGAGAAAACATCTTTTAATATCCATATAATTGTTCACTGTGTATATCTATAATTAAGTATTGTATAGAATTTATGTAACAAGGGGACATATATATTCGAAAACGCGGGATCCGAACGCCAAGTTTCACCGGTGACGTTGCAGGATGGAGAAACAGTAACGTGTCCGTTTTTCATTTTGCCACGGCAAAACCTGGGGCTGATTCGATTGTAAAAAAAGAGCACTGTGATTTACATCGGTTCGGTAAATGTAATCGCGAAAGAATGCAAAACACTGGATGGTACGGCAGGAAAGAGATTCCTTCAAGCGGGGCGGAGGACATCGGCTAACCGGAAACGCCGTGAGCACGCGAGCATCGTTGCGTTTATTGTTGCATTGTATATGGTGTGGACGCATCGGAATAGGATAGAGAGCTCAACTGTGCCATAATACCGCGAGCTCTCTGTGTATCTATGTGTATATGCGTGCGTGTGTACGACGCGTTACCAACAGGTGTCATTACGTATTATTTGGCTGCTATTTTAATTGCCCCCGCGATTTCAGAAAGCAGCACGCGCGTCCGCCCATTCACACTGGCGCAATCGCGATTAAGAGGATTAATTCTCATTTGGTGGGTGGCGTTTAGGTTTCTTTTCCTTTTTTTTTTAGTCGTAAGATGTACAATTCTGACGTTTTGCGTACTTATCTTTGCTTGTCTTTGCTTATTTTTGCTTTAATTATACACGAATACTTATCTTTGCTTTAACTATACACGATAATTTCTACGCATTATTATCTTCAATATTGATCAAGTTACAAGTAATTTCATTAACGTTGAGAACGCGAAACGTTGATGAACACTTAATCGCGAAAAAAGAAGATTCCTAGAAAAATCGATTAAACCCCCGAGGAGAGTCGCAGAGAATGAATTCAACAGACTTGATTAAATGGGTCTTCCGGTACGGTGAAAAAGAGGCGCGACCTAGATAAATATCGATTGGTGGTTAATTTGGCTTCCGAGCAAGCGCTGCGTTCTTTATAGACTTGTTTCATAAATGTTTCGTAAACGTGCCGGCTCACTTCTTCAAGGGCGTGAGGGGCGATTCAAAACTCAGTGTTGATTGGTGACCGTTAACCCGTGCAACTTATTCCTGCACGTGTATATCTACATATATAACAAGGCGTTTTCGAATATATATGTCCCCTTGTTATATACGTGTATAGCATTACATCCTTAATGAGAATTAGATCTTTAATAGGATAAAACGCGCCAGTGAATGACCGGTTAGGAATGGTTATCGAATCACTCAATCTTGTCGAGAGCTCTCGAGACGGTGGGACTGCAAGTGTATGACCAATGGCTCCGGTAATTAACTGTTCATGAATTCGTATGCTATGATTACGTTCTGTGATGATTACGTTACGGAGAGATGAGGAAAAAAAGTATAGAACGCGGTGCTTATGCGAAGCGGCAAATAGTAATTTACGGGGCGATGTGCATTCGCTGCTGACGCACTCGTTCTACCGGAAGTGTTATTGATCCTCGACATACCGCATTGTGGTGTCAATTAAATGATTAATTTATCTCTGATTAATCCTTATGTATTATAATATACCTAATCTTTACCTCTGAAGAAAAAAACAATGTACTTATTTCTTTTGTATTATTTTTTTTCTTTACCTTATTTAAATTTCTTTGTTGTATTGGATGTGTGTGAAAGTTTTAATCTCTTTTTTTTTTTCCGCAAGTTTCCCCTTTATTTTCACGTAGTCGAAACACTGAAACTTTTGCCTATACGTAATATATGATTATATATATAAGGATTAATTAAATAAATCTGTGATAGCCCTGAGAAAGAATGAAAGTAGCGAGATATCAATCCTTGCGAATAGTGGAAACTGCTCGGAGGAGATGCGTCGAAGACTAAAGTCAGGTGAAGCGGATCCCCGGGGATTAGAAACGCCATTGTTCGGTACCATCGTTAACGGAGTAGAAGCGTTTAAGGGCGTTAAAGGGCGCACTCGTAATCCCCGTAAACGGATACCTTATATCCGCGCGCTCGCATTCGCGACAGTGCGTCGCACAAGATCCGCGGAGAACACTAATCGGATGATTAAGAACGGGATGCGAACGACGCGTGTGCACCGTGTACACGGCACAGCAGCGAGTGATTCAGCAGCACCGCCTCTAATGCAGTCTAAGCGATGCGTTTCAGGTCACGCATCAGCCGGCGGTTCTTGCCCCCGCACGATTAACCCCGCAACCTCGAGTAATCCCTTTATAGGCCCGGCCGAGTGGCGAGACCTTCGGCCGCTCTTGGCACGGAGAGTGCAGTGTCGTAGCTGTAATTTTTCGGCTTTTTTGCTCGATGTTAAACACGAGAGAGAGAGAGAGAGAGAGAGAAATTTATATTTTTTTTTTGCCTAACACGTTGACTGCCACGGAACTTTTCACGATTCTGGTCTAAGAAGCCAATTTGATTTAATCAAGTAATGAAGCGACGAGATAACTCGTAGTTGGCGTCCTGGGCAAGTAAACAACCTACGAGATATCTCGTAGTTGGCAGTCAACGTGTTAATCAGTATTTGTCATGAAGGTAATTGGTAACCGATATTATGATACCATGTCTCGTTAATTTACACATAAAACGTGATCAATCGCATATAAGAAATTGTACATATGATTAATAGCGAGCCAATAGCATAGACCAACAGACACGTGTGCATGACTTGCATTTACTTATTTACTTACTGTCCCTCTCACTCCGGTTATTCAAACTATTGTTGAGTTTCGAAGTAATCGGTGGAAATCAACGAAGGAGAACAATCGAGATGTTAAAATGGAGAATATTTACGAAGATTATCCTTTTTATCTCCGCGACATGTCTCCTTTCAGCACCACTGCTGACACTGACACGAATGAACGACACGTCACGAGTGACACGACACTTCTTAATAAGTTTTGACGTTTCTGTTATCAAGGGCAAAACAGACGACAAGATTCTCCTGACCGCAGCGGACGCGGAGACGCAAGTGCCGGTCATTCAGTCGACATCTTCGATACGGCTAGTCGACGGGCCGAGTCCGTTAACAGGCAGACTGCAGCTTCATCATAAGGGCAGTTGGCGTTCCGTCTGCACGAACTCGCGAAAGTACGTAAGAGAGAAGACCGAGAACTTAGCGATTTCAAGGAATAAGCCTCGGCCCGCAATCTTTAATACGTAAGCAGCAAGCAAGTCGACTAATCACAGTCGTTTATTAGAAGAATAATCGATCGTGGTTAGTCCATTTGCTTACTGCTTACGTCTGAGAGCAAGCTTGTAGATCAAAGCTACGAGAAAAAAAAAAGGAAGAGCCGAAATTTTCCCTCTCTTTGTCCTTTTTCCGATGTTGTTTAATTCGAGTCGAAGAACCTTCCGATCATTTACATTTCATTCATTTATATTTGAGAAGTATTCATATTTATCCACAACCATGATTAAAAGACACATATTTATATTTCATTTATTATATTATACGATTGAAATTTGCACACACCTTACATAACCCACGTCGTCCTTTGCGTTACAGTTGGACTCGCGCGGACTTGGAGACAGCCTGCCGACAGCTCGGCTACCAAGGTGGACAATGGTGGTCGTGGATCGACAGGCAATGGCCGGCCAGATCGCGTCTCCTCCTCGAGGAGCCGGGCTGTCGCGGCATCGAGCCTGCGTTGGCAACGTGCGATGGGTGGCTGGACAGACAATTGGGTGGCGGTGTGTGCGGTAAGTCGCAAAGATTTTTTTCATATATATATAACACATATATATCTTCCAAGTATAAAGCAAAATATAATATCTCGATGAGATGAAGAACTGAGGAAAGAAGTGTTCATAAATCTTGTTTACATCGGAGACGCTGGTAATCTAAGATTACATGGCTGTTGATTTTTGTGAAATCGAGTTTCAATGATCACGAGAAATTATTGAGCGCTCTGTACAACTTCGTTCTGTTGGAGATATAAAAAAATATATGTCATCATTTTAATATCTCCGCCTAAAATTGTTTAATTATATTTTTGCAATTTACACAAGACAGATCACGAAAGTTTCTAATAACACCCGATCTGCATCGCCGATTGCAGATTACCATCCGGACATGGGTATCTCATGCTTACCGCGTCACGACGGTGCGACCAGGGCGATCAAGCATTGGCGAGGGATACGATTCGAGAACGCGGTGCACAGCAGATCGCTCATCCAGGAGAACACGCTCTACGTGCGTCAGTCGAAGTCGATCCTGCGAAACACGGTGATCGAGTGAGTGTCGTGGACCGATGAAAATGAATATTTCTCGACGGAAGAAGGGAACATCGTCTATGAACGTTCTCTTGTACCTTCTCCGAACGTTTCTGTAAAATTTACCGTGATTTGACGAACAGATACGCCGGGACCGGAAGAGAATACAACGTTACGTCGGCGATAGACGTGGTGGGTGTGCCACCGAGGATGGAGTCCATCTCCGTTCTTCATTCCGCTTTCAACGGTATTAACATTACTACGCCAGATGCGCCGGTCGTGATAAATAATTGCACCGTGCAGTACAACAAAGGTGAGCTTCTTTGTTCATATTGACACCTTTTGCGTTCATGGAGACAAGATTTCTTAATCAACCTGATCTATGACGTATACGTATAAATACATGATAAATGTATGTGTGTTTATTCCCAGGATACGGGATTTACGTGAACAGCTCGTCCGGCATGGTGTACCTCGAGAACTGTACAGTGGAGGATAACGGCGCGGACGGCATCAAGTACGTGCACTTTGACGAGCGACCGGACGACAAATTGGACCGTACCGGCGTGTACGATCTGTGCACCTTCCCCACGACGACCAGTCAAACCTTCCCCGTCACCATTTCCATGGAACAGAGCAAATACGCGCCTAACGTGAAACAATGTCCCCAAGTAAGTGAGCGCTCGCTTACACCTCCTCCCGAGCACCTCGAAATCTTCGCGGGATAACTCAATGTTAGCCGATGACGCGCAATTAATAAGAGATAACGTTGTGGTCCAGCACATCTTCGCGAGATGGGGCCACGTCCTGACGCTGCATTTTCTGCAAATGAGAACCGACAGGAACGACAGCGCCATTGTGGAGGTGTACGACGGTCTCAGCAGCTCCGACAAGCTCTTGGCCAGCGTGAAAATCAGGAACGGGACGTTGCCGCAGAGCGTGACCTCGACGCGGCAGAATCTCTTCCTGAAGTTCACGGCGGAGTCGCGGACGAACACGATCGTGTTCGTGCGCATCTCGTCCGGCTACCGTGAGTTCAACATTTTACACATTTAGTTACACATTTCAACGTAACACAATGAGGACAAGAAAGCGGAGTTCGATATTTGTAACTATAATCGCATATTAGTCCGAGAAATTCTGTATGGTTCCACTAAAAAAATATCATGTTCTTGTCACTCAGGGATAATTTTGACAAAATTTTCAGAAATATTTCGAGAGAAAAGAATATTAAATAGAAAGAACGATATCTTCAAGCTGAGAATCGCGTCAGTTCGAAGACACACCGCTCTCGTTCTTTCTATTCAATAATCTTGGATATTATTTTCTATTTCCCCGTGCAGATAAATATTCTATGAATATTTGTTACGAATATTTTACATCCGTGGAATGTATTAAAAACATTGTTGTGCGTTCATAGTATGTTCTTGATGTTCGAACGACACTATGCTTGGGGTTTAACGTGGTGTCTCCTTTCGACACAGAGAAAACGTACGATCTCAACGTGACGGGCGGCGTAATAGCGAGCAACAATGGTCGCGGTATCATCGCGGAGAGGCTGCGGTCCGCTTTGCACATCCACGAGACCTCGGTGTCGAACAACAAGCACGCGGCCGGCGTGCACGTGCTGGACGGCGCCATGGACGTCAATATTACCGCGAGTCGCGTCGCCTTCAATGAAGGGGACGGCGTTAACATCACCGTGAAAGGCGGCAATCGCAACGTGTCGCGTAGCATCATCTCGTCCAACCATGGTTACGGGTTCGCGGTGTGGCTGAACGACAGCACCGCTACCGAGTACGTGCACTTCAATCAGACCACCGTGATCGAGTACTCGAAGATATATCGGAACGACGACATCGGTGTGCTGGTGAGTGAGTGAGTTGCGCAGATGTAGAACGCGTCACGTATACGATTTCCCCGGGTTGGTTACAGAAGAATTTTTCCGTTTAGTTCTCGCGAGAAGGGGGCGAGTTCGAGTATTGAAAGATATATTCATTGAAGTTCTCGTTTGAATATATTCGAAACATACCGAGAAGATGTCGTACATTTTTTTGGTCCGTGAGGATATTATCAAAACTTCGATGTTGAATTCGCTCTCTACTTTGACAAACACGACAAACCTTTTGCACCAATCTAAGATGCAAGTTTAGTTAAAGATTACCTAAATCACTAACTAACTCAATTCATAGTTAATATTAAATTAACTTGTTAAAGTTAACAGTTAATTGTACAAAACCATATACATATATATATATATAATGCTCTTTGCTTTTTACAACTGTTGCAAGTGTAAAATCGCAGGAACTGTCGTTGGGTTGTGCAATAAGTACAAAAGTAGGCAAGTAAGAGAAAGATCTAAAACACCTGAACAACCGTGAACAGCCTCTTCCCCTTTCTCTTCGCAGGTCGGCAATTCAACCGGCGACTCGTACGTGAATATCACCGGCAACTGGTTCAACAGCAGTATAGAGACGGCGCTGCAAGTGGAGTCCAGTTGGAGGCGGGACAACGGATTGCTGAGGCTGCAGATCGGGCACAATTCGTTCGTGAAGAACAAGAAGTTCGGCATCAGGTTGTACCCGGCGCTCAATCTCCGCGGTACCATCGAGTACAATCACTTCAGGGAGCAAAGGAACGGCGGGATCCTCATAAGGAACCCCCTCTACGAGGAGTTCAACGTTCTGCCCGCGGACATCGTGATTCGGCACAACGAGTTCTACTCCAACCGGGGCACCTTCGTCGCCAGCATCGGCCTGTCGCCCTACAGCGACGTGCAGCGGCTGCTCTTCACGAGGAACTTCCTGCGAGACAATCGCGTCCGCGAGCTGTTCGACACCGGCGGCACGTCGAGGGCCAAGTTGATACCGCGCTCCAGGGTCGCCGCCGTCGTCGTCGTCTCTTCGGCCAACGTCGAGGTCTTCCGTAATATCCTGCACAACTCCAACTCGCGTTACGAAATCGGCTCCCAACTGGAGGACCAGAGCAAGGTGATCAATTGCACTTACAACTGGCTGGGGTTCACCGACGACGAGAAGATATTCGACCGGCTGTTCCACAGGTGCGTACTCTCACGTTGTCGCTGCCTTATTGTATTGCGATTACCGCATGCAGAGATACTTCCACCCGTTTTTACTCCGTGAAAACCGCGTCAGTTTGAGCAAGTGGAATTGTGAAATTCGACTGAGCGAGCACCCGACCCTTCTTCTAAGTCGGAAGGAAGCGCTCCTCCGTAATAACGAACAGTTGTGATTCGTGTCTGACTCGTAGCCGTTTTGACACGAAACGAAATTTCAGTTTGTGTTTGAACTGAGTTTAGTTTTTACGTTCAGTCAGAACTGAAGCGCGATTAAACGGTTGTTATTCGTGTCGTTGTGAAACCTGTCAGACCGGCGTCGCATTTGCAGGAAGGACAGATACAATCTCGCGAAGATCGAGTACCTGCCTTACTTGCTGCACAACAGCAACCCGGGCGCGAACACCATCATCTCGAATCCGACGTTCGTCGCGCAGTTCGTCACACCCAGCACGAATCTGGTCGGCGGCGAGGTCGACGGTCAAGAGGAGCTGAAGGCCGGAGAGTACATCGTCGAACGCGACATCAACGTGAGACCAGGCGGCAAACTGATCTTGCAGCCGGGCGTGACGTTGCGCTTCCCACCTGCCGTGGGCATGATGGTCGCCGGCAAGTTGGACGCGCGCGGAAGAGGACCCAACAATATCTTGTTCACTCTGAAGGAAGAGCCGGTTATAGAGCCGCCAAACAAAACCGAGGAGGACTACATGATTCAAATCGACGAGACGGAGTCCGCTCCGGTACGGCTTCTCGGCGGCAAGACGAGCCTCGAAGGAAGATTACAGGTACGGCCGAATTGCATTTTCACGATTTATACCCGGCAAACGTACTTAAGCGACACTTCCTGTTACTCAATATGTATCAGATATTTGTTATGTCAAGGTTCGGGTAAGTTAATTTTGATTTCTAACCGAGTTAAATTCAAGATTACTCAAACGTGCAGCATAATATTATGATCGTCTACTTTTGTCTTTTCCCGTGGGAAAGGTGAAAATCGCAAATAAATGGGGAACCGTGTGCAACTACGGCTGGACGATGCTGGACGCGGCGTTGGTCTGCCATCAGCTGGGCTACATCCTCGACTCGGACAACTGGTTCATGGAACGTTCGCAAATCCCGAACTCGGGGATCAACGAGGACATACTGTTCAGCAACGTGCGCTGCACCGAGCACGACAACGACATAACGAAGTGCCGGGCGGAGCAGCAGCAGGACTTCGAGAACTCGTGCACCCACGCGAACGACGTCGGTGTCAGGTGCCTGGAACCGGCATGGGCGGGCCTCAGATTGGGACCGTTGGCACTGAGAAGCGATCTGCAGTACCTGACGATCGAGAAGGCGGGCCTGCTGGATTACAGGACGAATTTGTTCAAGCCAGGTGATCCTCCGCCTTCCGTCCGTCGATCCTAAAATCGTCAATCGTCCAGCCACAATAATTCCCATTTATTGTTTCAACGTTCGACTAATCAATTACACGAAATTCCACTCAAGATCACATATTATAATTGTTGAGATTTACCAATCGCTGACAAATGGCGAACTCTTACCGTTTAACCGATATTCGTGAACAAACGAATCAGCGTCGCGCAAAAATCGGCACGAAGGATTCAATTGAACAATACCGTAAAACGACGTCGTGTTTTACCGACAGCTCTGCAGATTGACTTCGCTCGGCATTCCTTAGACGGCATCAAGGTCGTGAACAATCTGCAGGACGGCTTAGGGGTGCTGTACTCGGACATCTACTCGGCGGACGCGATAAACATCGTGATGAACAGCGAGTTCTCGCAGAACGGTGGCAGCGGGGTCAGCTTCAAGCAGCTCGGCATGCGGATCGTCAACTCGAGAATCGAGAGCAACAAGGTGGCCGGTATCAGGCACAATCCCGCGCTCTCGGCCGTGCAGCAGAGAGAATTCGCCGGCTGGTTCTTGCACGCGCCCGACACCACCGTCGACTCCCCGTACAACCCCATCGTCCTGCCGGAATCGAATCAGAACATCAAGCTCACCAACGGCGAAACCAAGTACATCGTCACGTCCAAAGTGGCCGGCGAGTCCATCCGTCGCATCGTCAGTGTTGAAGTGAGTCCCCCCCCCTCTCCTTCCCCGATCGCACGCTTCACTGATACTCGTGCGACGGAATCAGGAGTAAAAAATGGAAAGGAAGATTGCACGTCGTATTAATTCGATGGTTATATTTCTTATATCAAATTCTACCGTTGCAATCCTTCGGTCGGAAGTTAATAGTTCGTTGAAATTAATAATTCATTTTAATCGGGTGAGACACGTTCACTCTTGCAACTTGGAGCGAATAGTTTTTTCATCGCTGCTTTGAATGGAGTTTCTCGTCTCGAGTGAGATCTCGTTCCTACGTCTTCGGAGTAGCATCTTTGTCGCTCATTAAATATGGAACGAAGGCAGAATGACGTTTGTGCCGGAGCAGGGAAACGTCCAGTCGTGACTTCTATCAATGTTGTGACTTCTTCCGTCTCACAGTGCACCCCGGGCTACGTGATCGGCATCCAATTGCTGAACCCGATAGAGAATCGAAGCACGGAACAGATAATACTGCGCAACTCGCCGCGCAACGACAAGAATCAGATGAGTTGGCATGTGAAGCGAGATCTGAGCGTGTTCCCGGTCTCGTCCAGCTCCTTCTTCGTGTTCCTGGAGTACGAGAGCGGCGAGGATGCTCTCGGTGGAGCCGTCATGGCTGTCACGCCGCTCTTGGCCCCGGTGCAGGTATCAGACACCAACATCACATATTTACATGCTATGTTAAAGCATAACTTATTGATAAATTATTAACCGCCGAATTTGACTGATAATTAATAAATTGGTGGCGAAATTAAAAACTTATTCGACTCACAAAGCCGATGAATCAGTCTCAAATATATCACCCTATCTATGTATCTTATTAACGCAGGCGGAATAATTAGCTTCTCGATAAATGACCAGCTTTCTGATTACTTGAGCGACGAGTTACAGAAAGTGGGAAATAGCGGTTGGCGATTCTTATCGTCGTTCACCGATCACTTTGATCCGAGTCTGGTGAAGGTCATTCTAATACGCAGGCGTAACGTTCGCAGAACATCCCCAACAGGATCGTGAGCGGGCCCGTGCCCTCGCTGGTGGTGACGAAGACGTACATCAAGAACAACCAGAAAGGCGTGTTCGCGTCCTACTACAATCGCTACCTGAACGAGATCGGGGACTACTTCCTGCGGAAGGCCAACGAGAGCATCCAGCTGATCGGATGCGACATCTCGCACAATCACGAGGAGGCCGTTTACGTGTACTCACCGTACTGGAACGTCCACCACACGAACATGTCCGAGATCTCCATTCACATCAACAGCAGTTTGGTCACGTACAACGGCAAAGGCGTGCGTCAGTTCAGCCGCGACGCCAGGCACTCCAACAACCTCTTCCACTGGATCATGCAGGACAGCACGGTCGAGTGGAACCGCGGCGGCGGCTTCGAGGTGCTGCTGCCGGACGTGTGGCAGTACAACGAGAACTTCACGCACTCCCTGTACTTCGCCAACAACACCTGGCGCAACAACGAGCTCTTCGGCTTCGTGGTGGACGGCCACTTCGCGCGGCTCAACATCTCGCACAATCGCTTCGAGAGCAACCGCTGCAAGACCGGGCTGATATCCGTGCGCGGCATGGAAAAGCAAATCAGAATCGACAACAATCGCATCGACGGCAACACCGGCGCCTACATGGTCGAGTTCCGCGCGAACAGCCAGTCCGAGATCCTCGGCAACGTGTACGCGCACTTTTATTACAACGAGGTCAAGCGGAACCGACACGAGGCCGCCGGGCCGTCGCGTCGCGCGACTCTCGACGATCCCAGCTACGTCGTCGGCTTCCACGGGATACAGAAGGTGCGAATCAACCGGAATCTCTTCGGCGACAACTCGCTGGATTACGAGCTGCTGGCCGGCATCAGAACGGCCAAGATTAACAACGAGGTGGACGTCATGCAGAACTGGTGGGGCACCGCGGAGGACGCCGGTATAAGGTGAGGACTGTTGCGTGGTGAATATTATCCGGTTGGTCTCGACAAACTTGTCGCGGATGGTTCTGCAACGAAGTCCCGGTGAAAAAGTGCCCCGGGTTCTTCCGCACTATTTCTCAGAATTTCGATGAAAATTTAAAGATTTCCTTGGAATCTTTCAGATTTTCTTATTTTTCTTTTTTACTTGCGAATTGGAACGTTCCTCGGGAAAACTCGGACGGGAAATTCTGAGGGAAAGTTCTGAGAATATTCCTGAGAATATTACATTATATATTTTCCGGGTGGTGATCGTGTGGCTTTTTCTTGGGGGGGNGGGGGGGGGGGGGGAGGAACATGGAAAGTGAAAAGTTACATGATCGCTGCTTGACTCGATGAGCTCATCTCGAGATTCGCTCGAAACAAAATTCACACGCGAGTTCTTTCGCAGACGGAGAATCTTCGACTTTGATGATTGGAACGACCATGCGGTGGCCAATTACACCCCGTATCTGATGACCGATTCGTTAGACTCGTCCATCTCCGCGTCGTGGCGCATCAGCCAAGAGATCGACCTGGACAATCTGGGCGGTCGCATCATCGAGAACCTGTCGTTGCACGCGAGATCTCAGCCCTACGTCGTGCGTTCCGACATCACGGTGATGCCGGAGGCAACTCTGTACATTTATCCCGACGTCGTGATGGAGTTCGCCCCCAACGTCGGCATCCTCGTCTTGGGAACGCTGAAGGCCGTCGGTGTGCCCGGCCATGAGATCATAATGCGGCCGATGAAGCGAACGGCCGTGAACAACTCCGCCAATGCGCTCAGAAGTCCCGATAATTCAGCCAATCTCGTCGCGTTGCCGAATGAAAAGATCCGTTTGTGCAAGGACGGCCATTGCTCCGCATCGTACAACGAAGGTAAGCCGTGTGCCAACACCTTGTTTACGAACAGATTTAATAGTTGCCCTAAGTACGACACTTTCTTCATTCATTCATGACTTATCTCGGATTTTGCATTCGTTACTTTGTGCCACGCGCATTTGTTATTTTATATCTTGCATCTCATTTATTGCTTACTATTTGCTATGCCTTTTGCTCACTTACAATTTGCCATTTTGCATTTTGTTCAATTATCATAATTTGCCATTTTACATTTTTGCTCCATCGCTATTTGCCATTTTGCATTTTGCTCGCTCCCAATTTCTTATTTCGCACTTTGCTCGTTTGTAATTCGCATTTTGTTCCTTGTTAATTCACCGTTTCGCTCACCGTCACTTCGTCGTTTTGCATTCCTCGGGTTTATCTACGGTACCGCGTCTCACTCTTACCCGACGAGTTCCCGCGAGTTTCCTTCTCTCTCACGCTTCCAGGCTTTCTGGAGTACTTCAACAAAACGACCCTGCAATGGATGCCGATATGCGACGACCGGTTCACCGAGCGCAACGCCCAAGTGGCGTGCCGGCACCTCGGCCACGACACCCTCAATGTCTACGTGTCGTACGGGCGCAGGTACGAGCTGCATCCCGGCTCGCTGACGCGCGTCTGGTCTTGGCCGGAGCCGCTGCAGTGTATCGGCAAGGAGCAGAGCCTCGATGACTGCCAGATACGGCTGAACGGCCAGATGTTCGGCCATCGTCACGAGTGCCCGTGGGACGGCCGGTTCGTCTTCCTGCACTGCGGCGAGCGCAACCTGGACGAGGAGCACGATTACTGGGGCGGGATACGCATCGCCAACAGCAAATTCGAGCATCACCTGTTCGATCACCGCTACCACGACATCGTTACGCACGAGAACAGGAGGCGCGTTGAATCGGTCCTCAGCTTCGTCAACATCACCGGCGCCGGGATCCTGCATCTGGAGAAGTCCGCCGCTGTACAGTCGATCATGAAGTCCCCGGCGATGGCGCACGTCAATATCGACCGCAGCGCTTATCACGGCATCAACGTCGTGTCTCCCACGCACACGGTGGAGCTGCTGTTCAACGCGATCAGCAACGTCCTCGGCAACGGCGTCAACGTACTGTCCCTGACCGGCGAGGGCCGCGAGGCCGACGAGAGCTCGTTCACGCCGCTCAAGGACCTCAATATCCCCTATCACTTGTTCAGCATGGTCGACATATGCGACACCACCAAGGAGATCGAGATCGAGGAGCGCGTGATCGTCTATTACAAGTACGACAATTACCCGGTGAACTGCGTCAAGATCTTCCGCAGCCCCGAGAGGTCCAAGCCGTTCGGATTCAGGTGAGCGGTGCTCCTCCCAGGCCACGTGAATGTCGAAGATAAAGACAACCAGCGGGACGTTATATACATAAAATGTATTAATATATACATTGTTTTTGCAGACTCTTGCAATTTAATCTGTACAACTCCACCGGGAAGCCCGGCCGCGCCGACGGTATCACCCTGTACGACGGCGACATTTACAACATCACTTCCAGGAAGATAGGCCACCTGGAGGTCAACTCGGCGGACGAGAAGAAAATGTTCAAGACGCAGGAGCCGAGCCTGAGCGTGAGGTTCTTCGCGAACGGCGCCAGCAACACGCACGGCTTCATCGCGGAGATCGTGACTCTGCCGATATCCGCGATCGGTTTTAATCGCGACGTTCAGCACAACGTCTCGTATTCCGCGATATCGGCATGCCGGGAGGGCGCGGTCAAGTACGCGAGCGCCGGCGAGGTGAACGCCATAATAACGCTCGAGCGCAATCAGTTCGTGGGGAACTGCGAGAAGCTGTACGGCAACTTCACCACCTGCAAGTCCGCGCTCTGGTTCGACGTCCAGAACACGCAGTCGCTCTACTTCAGGTACAACCTGGTGCAACGGAACCAGGGCGGCCTTTCCATTCGCGCCGACTCCAGAGGCTCGGCGACCTCCCTCAAAGCGTGGATTCACAATAATCTCTTCGCGGAGAACTTCAACAAGCCCGCGTTGTAAGTACAATATCATTAGGTAGCCGGAGTTTCTAAAAGAGACGCCTTGAAAACATCTGAATCGACACCCCGATCGAGTAGGACGTCTTTTAGACGTCTTTGATACGTCTTTAAAGCCCCTTTTCGAAGTTCCCGCTTATCTAGGATAATATCAATGTATCATCATCATCATCATTGACGATATTATAATATCAAGATCACAATATCGTGATTCGGCGTCGCTCGGTAAAACCTCCTTCACGCGCTCGTCGCAGGTACGTCGAGGGCCGGCAGAGCAGTCCTTATCAGGAGGTGACGATATTCCGGAATTACTTCACGAAGAACAACGCTCCCTACGAGAACAACATCGTGCTGAAGCAGGTGGTGAGCAACATGACGCTGAATTATCTGCACGGGAACCTCGGTATGCACCTGCTGGAGATCTCCGGCTTCGAGAAGGTCCGTCTGCGCATTTACCAGAGCACGTTGCACAACGGCTTCTACAAGAACTACGCGGTGGACCGCGCGGGCCGCAGCACCGTCGTCGCCGGCACACCCGGCCAGCTGTACGTCGACAACGTCTTCTTCAACCCGGACAACGATTACGAGATGCTGACCACGAACAGGTCTCAGCAGCTGGAGATATGGCTGTCCCACGTAGACGCGCGGCACAACTGGTGGGGTTACAACGAGACGCTGGCGGTGGCGGGGCGCATCAGGGACCGCGGGGACTCGCCCGAGCTGCTGCAGGTCGATTATCAGCCCTTCCACATGAACAACAAGTCGGTGCTGAGCGGCAAATGCCCGCCGGGCTGGGACCTCGTCGGCGACACCTGCTACATATTGATCGGCGCGCCGATGGACTTCTACAGCGCCCGGGACTTCTGCCGATCGGCCAACGCCTCGATGCCGTTCATCATGGGCGATTACCTGGAGCTGTGGAAGTTCGCGCGCAGGCAGCAGGAACGATTCGACTACTCGGAGCGCGTGTGGGTGCAGCAGCTCGAGCGGCTGGACCAGTGCACGGTGTTCACCTACCAAACGATCGAGATCGACCACTGCGCCCAGCCGAATCCGTTCATCTGCGAGATCGACCCGAGGGTCAACATCGACCCGCTCTCGTGGCGGAAGGACATCGTCGCGGTCGGCGTCCTGGGAGCGGTCGGTTTCGCGCTCGCCCTCCTCACCACGGCCATCGCCCTCTGGGTGTCCAAGTCGAAGAAGCGGAAGATCGAGAGGCTGGAGCGACGGAACTCGATCCGCCAGTCCCTGCACTCCCTGAGGTCGGTCGGCTCCACCACCGGCTTCACGGAGCTCGCCTACAGGCGAAAACCCATCGCGGTAAATATCCTGCTTTCTTTTTCTTTCTGCATTCACCGTGTTACCTTACGGCGTATTTGTGGCTTCTTCGTTCCTCTCCGGCCGCTCGGCGAGATTTGACCGGCAATCCGAGCCTTTCTTTCCTCGGCTTTGGCATTTTATCGACTTGTCAGGCCCCGTTAATTAGTCATTACTTGAAACTATCTCATGTGACATTTGGATTTGCATTTGTAATGAGATGGGCCTTTCAGTTGAGTATAATACATTTTATATATATGTATATTACAATTAAATTACATACGGAGTGTCCCGTTTTAATTGGAAACCGGATGTTATCTAAAAGTGAATATGAGATATTTTATATCTTCTACTGAAAAATATCCGGACAAAAAGTAAAGTATCACGAAAAGTACTCATTCTCGTGCTTTTATACGCAGAATGAACGAAGCGGTCGATTTGTGTTAGAAAACAATGCGACTTCATCTAAAGAGACGAAGTTGACTTGGAAATGACCTTTAATTACATACAACGAAGATCAAGAATCACCATGCACGCCGTGCACCACGCCTGCTTTCAGACTAAACACTCCACGGACACGCTGAACTCCAAGTCGCTGGACTACAGGCGCATGCTGAACGGCGGCAGCCTGGACTCGATGGACAAGTCGCAGCTGAACTCCTCCATCGAGGACAGCCAGAGCTACGACGTGTACGAGGCGCACAATCCGCGCTACTCGCCCAGCACCAGCGAGGCGTACAAGAGCGGCAACACCGGCCAGCCGAAGTACGCCGCCGCTCAGAGCGTCGACAATCCGGTGTTCGACCTGGCTTACCGGAACGAGGGCTTCCGCCATCACTCCACCTTCGCCGCGAGGAACGCCGACGACAACACCGACTGGGCCTCCCAGCCGAACGTGCAGTCGACCTCGCAGGACAGCCCGACGCGGGACGTTCACAACGAGAGCTCGTCGTACCTCAACAACGCCTCGACGTTGCCGCTCCACTCGAGCATCGCCCTCAGCGACTCGATGAGCGAGCTGAAGCAGGACATCGAGGCGTCGGCCGCCTACGACCCGGTCGATTACGACCCGAGGCGCACCTACGACACGGCCACGTTGACGCCCAGCCAGGCGTCGGAACCGGTGCCGGAGTACCCGTCGGACTTCCAGCCGCCGATACCGCCGCATCCGTACCGCTACGAGGACAGCAGGCCGCGTAGCGAGGCGCTCTTGGAGACCAACTTCGACACGAGCGAGGAGCGGCCGCTGCGTTCCAAGAGCGAGGCTCTCCTCGAGACCAACCTCGACGCGTTCCTCGTCAGCGAGCCTACGGAGCTCACGCAGTTGTCGGCGGGGGCGCGCAGCAAGAGTCAACCGCTGGAAACGGCGATGTGAGCGCGCTCGGCTGCACTCGCGTCGACCACGGCGTTGTATGACACACGCGCCGGTTGACACCCACCGGCTCGGCCCACCCATCGGTGTGACGAATCGAATATGTAGCGACGATCAAAGCACTGCCGGCTTGCGAGCGAAGCTCGCACAATGAGAGACTCTCCCGGGAAAATACGACCACAAGTCGTTACTTGAAAGTTGCGTCAGACCAGAGACGAGTGAGACGTTCAGACAGCGCGAACTTCTGAAGGAACTCTTAAAGATGTCTCCGAAGAACGACTGAGATAAGTAAAACGTCCCTTGGACGTCTTTGAGACGTCTCTTAAGGCACGTCCCGCGTGAAGCGCATAGACATCCAGCGCATGAAGTCCGTCCCCTTTCTCCAGCATATACTTTGTACGCTGATCACGTAGAGTTGCCATAAACTGGCCTCGGTCGCACGTGAGGGGAAGACGCACACAAAGCGCGTGCCGTGTAGAGACAAGTTTCAAGTAACGACTTGATTGTTACGGACGTAAGATGTCTTAAGATGCCTTAAGTTGTTCTTTAGACGATAAGACGTTGAAATTTCACGTTGCCCGACGAAGTTGCGTCCGTACGAGCGCGACGCGAGTTTCACTTCGACGGATCGTTATTTATTATCATAACGACGTGCTATTTAATCCCAATTAGCGATCATCGGCGCTATCTGATCGCGCTGTTGACGACGACACCGTGATGGCACGAAACGAGCGATACGAACGAGTGAATTATGCCAGATAAGCTTGTAGATACTCTTTAGGTACTCTTTAGGGACAAATCGATCGTTAATGTTACATTCCTTTTGGATATACGTATTATACGATTTATATGAGTATTGATCGTCGGGAAAAACGGGGGGGGGGGTTAATTATAGTTTCGTACTCGATATAAGAGAAAATGCGAGAGCCACGATTGAGTAATTTCACTGTCGCTGCGAAGCTGTGAGACCTCGAGGGACCTCATGTATTCTTAATCAACATCGCACGTCCACACGTTGTTCTTCGTCGAATCGTCAACGCTATTTAACGACAACAAACGAATTGTACGTGTCGGACTGATCGAAGGGTCCGTTCGCAGAGAAGAGGGGCGAGTTTTCCCTCCTTTTCTATCTGGTCAATCCGACGTTCCACGTTGACCACGTAAGAAGCCGGGAGTTACCAAAAAACAGTGACAAACTCGAGACTCGTATCACGCAACAACGTACACTGCCAGGTGTGTCCAATCCGAGCCTGCTTCGATTAAACTTCGAAGCGAGACGTACTTTAACACTCTCGAGTATCGATAGATCGATTGGCTAAATCGGTCGGTTTTAAGGTCCTTTTAAGTGATCACACCTTCCGGGAGGTGTCTCGTTGTGAGTTGCCGACGCTCCTCGCGCGCTTCGACCGCGCCCGGGGCTGCTCGCGCAAGCTCGAGCGCACAAGTTCGATCGAGATGCAGAAAAGCACCGCGCCACGGTGAGATTAACACGATTAATAATAATAATAATATTCGCGCCGCGGGAGCGCACGGGAGTGTTCTGGATTTCGCTCGGAGGGTGAAGCTTCACTCGCGCTGACGTAGACTTTTCGAACCGCCGCCTCCTTTTTAAGTAAGCTGATCTCAGCCGACTCGTCGTTGTCGAGAACATGTTTTTATATACCTGCCTTTACAGAACAAAGTATCCGTCCGTACCACGTAAGTTTAGCGGCAAGATAGCAATCGCCTCTTCCTGGCGGGGCGCGCGATAGACACAGGATGTCGTCCAGGCTGAATTCTCGCCACGGATAAGAAGATCCTCGCACGGAGAAAACGAGTTGCTGCCGGGATAAAGCAAATTGTCTGTTAATATTGTGAAAAGATTCGTTACACGGAAAAGATCATTTTGCTGTTGTGTCGCAAAACCGTCATTGCTGCAGCGTCGTTGCGTCACTATATTGAACAAACATTCGCTGTTGTAGCAAATTTTGTTTTCTCCGTGTGGGATCCTTTTTTTTTTTTGGAGGGGGATTCTTCCCCCCAAGGACACTCGCGTACCTGGAACATCCTGTGTGCAGTCGGCGTCGTCTATGCTGTACCATTCCTTAGATCGAGTTTACGCCAGGCTTGTTCTTTTTAGCTGAACTAGCGCTGTAATGAACTGACTTTGATCTTTTTCTTATGCTGGATTACATGCTCCCAGAGAACTCGAAGACGTCCTGAGGACAGTAAAACGTCCATCGTTACGACGTAAACGATATCTTGGAGACGTCTTTTAAATAATTCTATATGTTGTGCAGATTGTTTCATTTTAACGGCGAAAAGTACGATCCAGTTCAATTAAAGAGAACAAACCTGCAATTTTCAGTCTTATACACATATATACGCGTAAGGTAAAAAAAATTGTTATAATTAGTTATAATTTAGTAACCGTTATATATATTTAATTTTATTTTATTTTTAGAGCCTTTATATAACCCTGTCACATTATAATTGATAGAGTTACTTGTGCGATTTTCAACCTTATGGATCACATGTACAAGGCTGAAAATCGTGTGATTTTCCGTCTAGGGAATGATACGTAAGCATACATGCGTGACGCCGAATATGCAGGGTGTTGCATCTAAGATAAAAACACCAGTGTACGGACACGTACCTAACTCTGGGCATTCCTGTTGTTTTGATCTTTAAAAATAAATCTTTAAATTTTAAAAATAAAATATATGCATGTGTGTGTGTGTGTGTGTCTATGTATATTCTATGTTGAAAGTTTAAATAATTCATAGTTTAAATTTTATGCCCATCAAGGCTTATTGGAGCCGCTTTCAATCACGTGTACCCTTGTATCTTTGCACTGGTAACCCAGCGTACTGCTCTGTATGTAGGTGCAACATCCTGTACGTAAGTGTGTGTGTTATGTATGAATGATATGTAGTGCCTATAGTCGAACGTGAGATCATCTACGGCGTAGAATGCGCGTTTGACGAGTATCTTCGCCATAAGTTGCGTAGATCTCTCTTAGCGGTAGCGTCGAAACTTCAGTTTCGACGAGCTTAACTAATGAAGAAGGAAAGGGTTTACTTAGGTCTCGTCGCACGTTCTCTCTCATAGGCACTCGCGTGAATGGAACAATGATATCACAAGGCTGCCTTATGTATATTTGAGAAATAAAGCGAATAAATCAAGTAAATCCGACAGGATTCGAGTATCATGATCATTCGCCTTCAGGAGAATTCACAATTAGATTACGTACTAGGCCTTGTTCTTTTTTACGTTTTTTTTTATCTGCACTGGAACGTTGTTTCTTTTCTCTTCAAAGTTCGATTAGACATGGTGAAGCAATGGCTATTATCATCTTGAATATCTTCGGAATACGATTGAGTAGAGGAGAAAACGAACTGTCTGAATGTAACGAATGATATAAATAAAGCAGGAGCACGCAAATTTTGCATCGATATATCAGTGGTCATCATTTCGAGCATCTTCCGCAAATGTAAGCTTTTTTCATCTTCGACATTCTTCTTCGATTTCATCTTCGAATGTCTGTCGACATTCTCCTCTTCCTTCTTGCAAACGCGTTTCGAACGACGAGGTGTGCCCATACAGAAACAATTCGGGAATAACACGTGCGGATGGCATCCGAGAATAAAATAGGCAGTGTCTTTCAAAACAATATCGAATATATTAATATTAATATCGTCAATAACATAATTAAATATCAGGTTACTATTCGTCGCAGCCGTTTTCTCGAGCCGCCAAAACGGATATTGGCGTGGGAGATTCTTTCTACGTCTTTTTCTCACTCTCTCTCTCTCTCTCTCTCTCTCTCTCTCTCTCGCTCTCTCTAACAGACGAAGAAAATCCGCATGCCACACTCAGTGTGGCCTCAGGACGCGGTTTACGTACCAACACATACTTAAACGGCTCCGTCCGCATTTCTCGCGTCTAAAGGACGCGCGACATGTATCTTCGGCTGAAGGATATGTAATCTTACGATTTTACAGATATGCATCTATTCGTGTGTCTTGCGTGTTGCGTTGTGTATGTGTGTAAATATATATTTATATATATATATCTATATGTGTGTGTATGTGTATATATATATATATATATATATATGTATATACAATTTTCTAATATAACTATATATATATATACTCTTAGAGGAGGCTCATATCGAGATCGCCTAGTCAGGTACCTCCGGATGCGTTCGGATCGATTGATACGCTGTCACTGTCCAAGACAGTTTTCTCTCTAAGGTGACTCGGCTACAGAATCGCATCGCTACGACGCGAAATAGCCACGACGACAGTGAGAACAATCATGATTAGAACAATCATCAATGTCTACTCGTCGCTTGAACAAATACGCCGCGCGTCCGCTCTCACCGACGGGAAATTACACAATTTGCTATTCTCTATATTATTCATCGACTCAACATCCCCCCTTTCCTCCGCATATATATATATANTCTCTCTCTCTCTCTCTCTCTCTCTCTCTCTCTCTCTCTCTCTCTCCATATATTATTACTCGATAAAAATACGTCTACGTATCGTCGTCCGAGGAAAGAAAGCGGATGAAAATGAGGGGAAGGAGGGCCACCCGACCAAGTCGACCGTCGGTGAGACCGGAGACGCCGACTTCACATCCGCCGTTCATCAGATCTCCTCAGCGCATCGGAGGCGCACCTGTACGATCTCTATTGCACAAGTTACCACGAAGGAGAATTATTACAAACTATTGCACCAATCGTGCGTGATCACACGTACGGTAACGACACAACGCACGAGCACCAATGGGGATATCTCGCATTGCACAGGTCTCGTTTGCCGTCGGAGCGGAGCTCCTCGTCGTCGTGCCCACGTCGTCGCGCTCGTCGGCGCACTGAAGCGCGCGGGTCGTCGCGAAATTGCGTTTTAGGGAAAAGGGGAGAAGAGGGAGAAAGAAGGGAACCCCCGACGGGAGGAAGGGGTCTCACTTCGGCCCGCTCGCGCGCGTGATCCCTAAGTGGCCGGTCAGCTTCGTTGCGAGGGGGGTTGGGAAAATCGATGGATCGTGCGAATAAAGGAGTTGCACCGAACAGTAGTATAGTACTTGATTGAAATACGAATGCAGACGTCGCACGAGGAAGCCTGCGTACACTCGAAGTTAAAAAAATGCTCGACTCAGTAAAAAAGAAACAAGCAACACGCTCCGGAAAACGTAAATATAAAAATACAATGCTCTAAAAAGCAAAGTTAAGAATTTCATATTTTTGTATATAAAAATATATACAAAGGTATAAATGATATAAAAACATCTTTTCTCCCCTATCGGAAGTGTAATTCTATAATATATATAATTCAAAATATAATTATGAAGTTAATTTTCTTCTCGTGACATTACTTGATTGTATGTGTATATATATGTAATATCGAAATGGAAGATCAAATTCATTTTCTGCGTCGAGGCTTTTTGTACTAACGCATCTCGTCATCATACTTTTTGCACTAATAAAGCGCCCGCCTCGCCTTTATTCGCACGTCCCACGAGACATCACTCGACGTGTCGCCTTCAACTCGGGGATGTGACTTCGGCGCGAGTCCGACGCTGTACTGAACTTTAAGGGGATTCATCAATCGCGTATCGTTTTCGGCTGACGATCACCGGAACACAATATGTATAAATGATACACTTCGCTTGAGCGTACGAACTTAAATTAACAGCCGCGACGGGATTGGCGAGTGTGCGATCCCGCGACTGCGTTAGGCAACCGAGGTCCTCTCGGTTACCGCGGAAACAACCACTGTCCTTTCATACATTTACGTTAAACTAGAGTAAAGAGAATAACCGGGTTCCCGCGCTCCCGGCGGACCAGCTCGCGTCGGCCGGACTCGCGCGAATCCGAGATAATCCGGTGTAGTCGAGCTATACAGCGGCTAATCTCTCGTCAGCCGGTGCCGTTCGTTCAACGACTCGCTGCGGCGTTTCGAACGACACTTTATTTATGTATCTATATACTTCTATATATATGTATCGTAAGATTCACTAAGTGCTGATTCGTTAATTAATATATGTATCGGTATAATGTGTGTGTGTGTGTGTGTGTGTTGTGTGTGTGTGTGTGTGTGTGTGTGTGTGTGTGTGTGTGTGTGTGTGTGTGTGTGTGTGTGTGTGTGTGTGTGTGTGTGTGTGTGTGTGTGTGTGTGTGTGTGTGTGTGTGTGTGTGTGTGTGTGTGTGTGTGTGTGTGTGTGTGTGTGTGTGTGTGTGTGTGTGTGTGTGTGTGTGTGTGTGTGTGTGTGTGTGTGTGTGTGTGTGTGTGTGTGTGTGTGTGTGTGTGTGTGTGTGTGTGTGTGTGTGTGTGTGTGTGTGTGTGTGTGTGTGTGTGTGTGTGTGTGTGTGTGTGTGTGTGTGTGTGTGTGTGTGTGTGTGTGTGTGTGTGTGTGTGTGTGTGTGTGTGTGTGTGTGTGTGTGTGTGTGTGTGTGTGTGTGTGTGTGTGTGTGTGTGTGTGTGTGTGTGTGTGTGTGTGTGTGTGTGTGTGTGTGTGTGTGTGTGTGTGTGTGTGTGTGTGTGTGTGTGTGTGTGTGTGTGTGTGTGTGTGTGTGTGTGTGTGTGTGTGTGTGTGTGTGTGTGTGTGTGTGTGTGTGTGTGTGTGTGTGTGTGTGTGTGTGTGTGTGTGTGTGTGTGTGTGTGTGTGTGTGTGTGTGTGTGTGTGTGTGTGTGTGTGTGTGTGTGTGTGTGTGTGTGCGCGCGCGCGTGCGCGTGTGTATCTTTCTCTCTAAGTCGGAAATGAACGCGAATTAACAAACGAAACGATAAAATTTGCCCGGAAGGGGGGGGGGGGCGAGAGGAGGAAGCGAGAACTTAACGGAAGACTTTTGTAATATTTGCTGTTGTCGTGCACGATTTCGCGTTTTTAACGTAAAGAAACGCGAGAACGCCGTCGCGACACTCTCGACGGCGCACGCGCGTTGAAAGACATTATAAAGAGCGGACGAACGTTCGGGAACGAACGAAGGAACACGGGGACACGCGGGGATTAAATGATGACTCGAGTTCGCGAACGCGATGATACACAGAGGATAGATTTAAAATATATATATATATACATACGTACGCGTGTGTATCCGCACACACGTGCATACATACGTATAGGAAAGCGTACGTATTGTGCAGATACAGGGTATCCCGTGGCTGATGTGCAATCGGAGAGTGGGTGATTCTACGTGAAAAAATGCGCACGGAGACGGCGTACAGCGCGAGGTCACTTGATTCCAGACACACTGCCGAGTGCACGCGCACCCGACGAATATTCCAAGTTGTCTTTCACGAAAACGAAGCCCCGTACGAAACAATTTCTTCCGTGGAGTTTTGCGTGAAAAGAAATCCTCCCGAAGAAGACGACAGAATTTGCTTCTGAAAAATTTCGTACGAAGAGATTTCTTCGGAAAAATATCGTGTCAAGCAATTTCTTTGGAAAAATTTCGTACGGAGAAAATTTCTTCTCAAAAGTTCTGTACAAAAAATTGTTTCTGAAGAATCTCGTATGAAGAAAATTCGAAAAAGTTTTGCACAAATTTCCCTCTGAAATATCTCGTATAAAGAAATTCCTTTTGAAAATGTTCGGACGAAAAGATTTCTTCGGAAAAATTTCACATGAAAGTTTCCTTCGGAAAATTTTCGAAGAAACGAATAATTAAATGCCTTTAGCTTATTTTCTTCGCGTGGAATCACACCACTCCGCCCGGCTGTGCCACCACGAGTTACGGGACACCCGTTAGATGCGTACGTAAATTTTCATCATCTTAAAAGCTTAAATTAACTAACATATATACGTAAAGCGGGTGCCGTGTAAAATCCGAAGGGATAAAAAATTAACGCAGAGAGGCGCACAGCCCGCTATGGCGCTCCACGCTCGGCTTCGACGGAAGATCGAGAACGCGCTGTTCAAGGCGACGCTCGTCCCTCCACTTCGAACGCGAGTTGAGGGCGCGCGGGCTGCGCCCCTGAAAACATTGTCCGTCGCACTCGCTCGCACTCGGCGCGACCGGCGCAAATAATTCATATCTACGATCCACGTATAATTTACACAGTGGGACTCGTCGAATCCGAATCAATCGAATTCTATTTTTCACTCGTCACCGGCAACCGTCGTCACAGAGTGGGGCGTTAGCAGAGTGACACACCGCGAGAGAATGACGATAGAAGAAAAAAAAAAACATAGAAAGAAGAAAAGTAAAAAAGAAGAAAACGCGGCACTCAAACCGTTCACAAGGAGGCGGGGAGGGGGTATCGGAACAAACGACGAGAGAGAAACGACGCTGCTGTGCGTGAATGCGACGCACAACCGGCCCTTATCTATCTCTAGACTAGAAAGAAACGCGCCGCTCTCTCGCGCGCAGGCGACGCATCATACGAAGATTTCACATACACGTAGGGCGAAGGTTCGGCCCCCGGAGAAGAGAGGAATTCCCGCGGAGAGCGTGAGAGACTTACGCGTCGCTCTGCGGACACAAACACGGTTCTTTTCTTCCCTCCTTTCGTGAACCCGGCGAAGGAGTTTCCCGCTCTCTTCCCCCTTTTCCGCTCGGCTTCTCATCCGTCACACTCTCCCGCGCGCGATACAACATACCGTATACATACATACATATCAGCGGTGTGCGAGGTCTCTCATTAAAAAAAAAAATAAAAAAAAAAAATGCTAAAGTCGCTCGTCGACGTGACGGAGACAGGATTTTGTGCGCGGTTGCTCCGTCGGGAGCTTGTTTTATCTTGCCGGTTTTCAGCGCGAAAAGCGTGGACACGCGAGAGAGAAACGAGGAGACACGGGGCTGTCCGCTCGTCTCGGCCTGGGATTAACAACGACCTACGAGGCAAGGAACCGGGTCAAGGATCGGCAAGAGGGTCCTCTCCAGGCGGATCAAACCATGAAAACCTCGACGAAGGGATTGCACTCGGTCTGCGGCGGTGGCAACGCGGCCATCCGCTTCTCCAGCTCCACCCGCGGCAGGTACGCCTCGATACGCGCGTCAGCCGCCGTCGGGGTGGACGTCGGCACCGTCGCCCCGGGCGCTAGCTGCAGACATTCCGCTGGTGCCAACTGAAAGCACGAGAGATTTCGAAAGTTGGGACAACGTCGACGGTCGATAGTATCAAATAATCGCTAGTCGACGAAGCGACGAAAGTATCTCGAAGAGTAATTCGATTACTAACGCTAAACGTTCGGTATTCAACTCTGAAACGGCGGCCGGGTTACTTTTTGAAACGTGAAAAAACGAAATGTTTCTATAGTTCGAAATTTATTTTCAATTTTAATTGATTCAATCGATTTAAATTTGAATTAACGCTCGACAAGTTGAATGACATCTAAATCCGTCGAGTTCGCGTGAAACTCTTCACCTTTCACGTTTCCACTCTCAAGGGAAAGTTACACGACCGCTGCTCCGAAGAACACAGCGGAGAGGTGAACTGTCTTCGTTCAGATCTCAGCCAGACTTTATGGGCACTGAATATTTGTAAAGGCTCCGTGAATTCAATCGAGTCTTACTAAGTAACAGAGATCGAAGTCGAAATTAAAAATTTCAATTTCAATTTTTATAAATATCAAAGAATTATTTTAAATCTCGATTTTGACAAGGAAAGTTATCGCGTTCGTAGGATAAAAAATAATTTGATAATTATTTTAAAAACATGGCGGACTCCCGTTCATGTCTCCAGTTCGCTAGACGAAAACGTCAGAATCTCGAAAATATCAGAATGATACACTGAGAGAGGAAAAGTGTCGAAAAAGTAAACGTTATTCATTCGGTGGGTGCTGATATTTCGATTAATAAGCACGAGTTGTTAGACTCTTCAATGAATATGTATCGTTATCTTAAGTGAAGGATTTCTTTGAAAGGAGAAATAATTCTCCTATGAAGAAATGATTACTCGTTGACGAGGTTTCACTTACCAGGGCCGCTTGCTGAGGGATCGGCGCGATACCGCTGACACTCGCGGGAGTGTAATAATTGGTCGGACTGACCGGCGGCGATGGGTAAGGCCAGTAGAAGATAGGCGGCGGATACGGCGTCGCGAATTGCGGCGGGCCGCGCGGTAACATCGCGGCCGCAGGTGGGAATATGGCTACCGGTGGCGGCGGCAACATCGTGCCTCCTACAGAAAGAAGAACATGTTGTAAACGCTCAACGTTCAGACACGAACGAGACGACGACGATTCGAGCGCCGTTTTCGACTCGTACAAGACACAGGCAGGAAGGCACGTATTGGAATTTGTCCGTGAAAAAAAAAGAAAAGCGCGAGCGTCTCGATCTGACGTAGAAAACTGACTGAGAATCCGTCTTAGAATCTTGGAGAATCATTTGATCTCTCGCGGAAGGTCGCGAGGAACATCGCGTCCGGCGGATCTCTCGGGCGGGATCGCACGGAGATTGTGATAGAAAAAAAAGGAAATTAAAAAAATGAAAATTAATCGTGTCGTTCGCAAAGAGAGAGAAACAAAAGAGACTTGTAGTACCCACGATTGACCGTCTATGTATGTACAAACGTAAAGAAGAGTGCCCACTAATGTAACCACTCCACAATTACGACGAGTGACATCGTGCAGATCCGCAGGAGTTTCTAGAAGCACACAAAGCGATCGTTTAGTACTAGTAATGCGCCAAGTATATGTGTGTATATATATATATCAGTCGGTCATAATCAACGTCTAAGTGTCCGCGCGTCTAAGAAAGTGAATTAGTGCTTTCTCTCTCTTTCTTTCCCGGTAACAAAAGAGAGGTTGCCACCATCCCAAGTCCCGTGAGTTCGCGCAACCCTCGTCGCGCCGATCCGCACGATTTCACTTTCAACTTAGACCGCCCTTGTACGGTACGTGCAAAGTAATCTCTCGCGAGGTGACACGCCGGCGAGGTGTCGGCACTTTCGGCGAGTTCAACGGCGAATCTGAGATTTCAACAGTCGGCTAAAGGTGAGTGCACACTGAGCGAATAAACGGCGTGCGATAAATTCCCGTTTAAACGAACTTTCCTCGATGAACCACCTTAGGAGCGAATCGACACGAAACGTTCGTTATGGCGTACGCATTCTCCAAATTGTAACAGCGCAAATTTGCGTTCGTTCCTCGTGGGTGTACGCTCGGCTCGAGAAGAGAGCTTCGAGCGAATTCGAAATGGTTGAGCCACGAAATCTCGTCGCATTCGCCCGGAACGTACAAGAGACGGTCGTCCGAAGGAATAATGATTTGGACTTGTCCTACCTGAAAGCACGGAAGTTAGTATTTGTAGGTCCCGCTACCATAACAGCAATCGACACTGCACCATTGTAACACGATATATATATATGTATATCTTTTTTTTATATATATATATATGTAATATGCAGCACCAACTTGCGATTTCGCCCCTCTGCCAAATCACCAGATACACGCAGATTCTCTCCCTTTCACTCACTCTTTCTCTCTCTCCCTTTCTCACCCCTTTCCTACTCTCCCTTTCCTTCCTCTTTCTCACCCTTTCTCTCTCACCCTCTCTCTCTCTCTCTCTCTCTTCCTCTCTCTCTCTCTCTCTCTCTCTCTCTCTCTCTCTCTCTCTCTCACTTCCTTCTCTCTTTTGCCCAGCGAAAAAGCCATTTTGCGTGCGACTTCTTATCGTGATCAGGCGACGAAAAGTAAAGCCTATCGTACGCGTATCGTTTTATCACCTTTGGTTAATTTGCCAGAAACACTATACGTTCTGTTGACAGAAAATTCTCACGTCTCGCACAGAGAAAAGAGAAAATCTCTTCAGATTTAACCGATTTCTTTAATTGAAACAAAGTCTCTCGGATTGGAGCAAACAAATGTTTAATTCAACGAATAAGATTGTTTCATTAGTTTCTCAAACAATAAATATCTTTACGTTGAATAATATATATATATATATATATTTTTTTTTTGTATTCTTATCTAAACATTACAATGGTTGTTATGAATAAAGAAATTATTCGAGAGATATAAGACACGCTATATTAGAAAAATATTAAAGGACTCTTTCTTTTTTCCAGTAGAACAATATTTAATAATAAAATGTTCACATGATAAAATACATTTTCCTATTAGAAACCAAATATCATTTTCTCAAAATAATATAATACTGTCTTTTATATCCAAGAACATGATTTACTCTAATTGAAACAACGACATTTTCGTTCAAACGGAATGATATTTAATATTAAATTATATCGTTTATATATTAAACAAGATCTAAGTCAAGCAAACACGTACACTGAATCCAAAGAAACTTCTTTTTCCGTGCAATTATATACAGTTACGCTCGAAAACGGCTGATGTGAGACGGTCATCGACGACATACACGAAGTTTCCGACAGCGTTTCGGTGAATATCTGAACCATGAGAATGTGCGAATAAAGAAAAAAAAAGAATACGATAAAAAGTAGCAGTCTTTTGAGACAAATTACGCTGATAAGCGGATAGACGTGATACGAGTAACAGGCAGTACATTTCGCGCGATTCAACGCGTATCGTGGATCTGAGAGGATCGTTTGCGGGGGAAGAAGAAACGTGACACACGATATACGGGAGAGAAGTGAAGATATGCTAGACTACCGTTAGTCTCTAGGCCGCGCTGGGACGATCGGCATAGCGAAAAGCAATGGCTCAAAGACACTTGCCACATTGAGGGGTGACTTCCGGTGTATCGTTTGACTCGGAGTAACTCGAGAGCTCTCGGTTTCCCGGTGAAGCCGGCCGATGAAGCTCGGCGAGAATCGATACAAGGTCTGACAAAGAAACACCGGGAACCTGAACTCTTCAATTCGACTAAACTTTCGTGAACACGTAGAATCACTCAGACACGAATAACGGTATGCTTTAACTCAAATTCAAAAGGACGCGTTTTCGCAAATTATAACTCTCACATTACAGGAGATGGAAGAAAATGTTTAGGACAAACTTTTAGTGGCAAGTTACGAGCCACACATAAACGGAAATAAAAAGAATTCTTTTTATCTCTTCCTAGAAGAAAATTTTTAATTTCTGTTCATGTCATTTGGTAGCCCTTAAATTTGCCATTAAACTTTTATTCTCAACATTTTTCCCTGTTTCTTGTAGTTCCAGAGTAATACGCGAAAAAACGCCCTTTTAGAGGACGGAAATAGGCCGCGAATAAAGCATACCGTTTATTCAGGTCTTGAGTTTTTGTCTACATATCCATAAAAATTTATCGAAATCGAAGAGTTCGAGCTAGCGTGGTGTTTCCTTGTGAGAGAAACACGGACAAACAAGAAGACACACCAAAAGATTAGTCTTCCGGGGGTTGAAAAGGATTCACGTACAAAGAGAGAATCGGGCAGAGAGGGAGGGAGAGAGAGATAGAAAGAGAGAGACAAAGAGAGAAAGAGAATTAGAGAGAGAGAGAGAGAGAGAGAGAGAACCTTTGCGCGAGAGAAAGAGAGAAGGAGCAACAGGGAGAAAAAAAACAACAATTAAACAGAACGAGCAAGAGAAAGAGAGAGAGAGAGAGCTAAGTAGGATTATAACACAAAAATTTCCAAGTTGATCTGTAGATACCAAAGATACCTGTGACCCCAATGAAAAAAAATGTAATAGAACGGAACAACATACGATGGTTGCGGTCTTCGACGCGCGGTCTCTCCCACCGCTAGGCTCCATCGCGAGAAATCGCGAGAGTCTTCTCTCGAGCGTGTTAATCACCTAAATTGCGAAAACTACTGCGAGAAACCACTACGGGAACAAAACCCGCGGAAGGTGCAAGTACACGTGCGAAGGGGGACAAAGAAAGCCCGGGCGGAGGAGGGAAGGGGGGAGTAACAGGCGGGCAGAGACGAGACGCGAAGAGCGCAACCACCGTGCGGAGGTAATATAATCAGGGTAAGAGTCCACCAACCCGGCAAGCAAAAAGATATATATGTCCACAAGGCACATTTATTAAACATGATCGTTCTTATCGTCGATATAAAAAATCGTCGAGATACAAAGAGTGTGTGTGTGTGTGTGCGTGTATACAGGAGTTTAAAAAAAAAGAAAGATTTGTACCGACGTCGCGCGTGTGTGTGGTTGTGTGTATGTGTGTGTACGTGTGTGTGTGTATGTGTGTGTACGTGCGTATGCATGGATAATAAACGCGTATATGCCGCGCGCGTGTCGGACGTGTCCCCGACAATTATCAGAAAAATGTACGAGAGCAAAGGAGAATGCAAGATTTCAGCATTCGAACGAGAGGAGAAGCAACGTCTCGTCGACGAGAAGAGTGACGAGACCGAAGACGATGGGATTTCGCTTCAGCTTTGAGAGACGGAACTCGAAGATACGTCTCTCACGCGTCCGGCATACACTTGTACTAAAAAAAAAAAACACACACTCCTAAATGCAACCCCGAGACGGAAACGATGCGAAAGCGGGGAGGAGCTCGGTAGACGAGAGAGACGTGAATCTCGACACTTCGTGCGATATCAATTCGCTAGACAATTCGATCAATTTCGCATCGCCTCGCCTCTGTTTAACTATCTCTATGGTATCGATTATTAATGCTATGTCAAGCCGAATCGGAATGTGCGATCCCGATTCCACGGTATCTCAGAAATGCACGCCCCTGCTGAACGCTTAATCCCAGGACGCTAATCGGACGAATTATCGACGGATTACAGCCACGTGAGGCGATCTTTCTTCCTCTCTTTCTCTCCCTCTTTCTTATTCTTCCCATTTGAGTCCTCCTTCCTTAACGCGCCCGCGTGTCGCCGGGTAATTTCGCACTTTTTAGCGTCCTGCGACTAAAGGAACGATTATTTACTTGCGTAAATTGTGCTCGGCGTTCCTACACGAACGAACCCTCGGTTATCCCTCGAGATAACATACCACATCTCGAGCACGTTACGTTAATTAATACCAGAAACCGGATCGAGAGTGCGTCCAATTAATGACAGATACTGTTTTTGTTTTTATTTGCAGCTGCTATAACGGAAACAGAACTAAAAAGGGATTACACCAAGATTACTGCTACTCTCCGACCTCTATGCGATAATGCTACTGCGTCCTGTGCGAAAAAGTGGTCCCGTGGACGTGTGTGTGGGTGTGTGTATGTTTGTGTCCGAAAGATAATTGTGGGGGATTGCGCGCATGAGGGAAGAGAAACGGGAAAGAGAGAGAGAGAGAGAGAGAAAGACACAGACAGAGAGAAAAAGAGAGAAAGACATTCGCGTTCGTGAGGTTGCGTTGCAGCAGCGCGTCGGGAACGAGAGGAGGTACGTGAGGGACAACTTCCAGAGAGGAGACGACGTCCGGGCTGGCTGAAGAAAAGTTACAAACTATTATATATATATATATATATATATATGTATATGTATATATATATATATATATACACACACACACACGTGGTAATCACATGCGAAGAAAGAAGATTGATCAGACCCCCGTTATGCGGACATCGTTCGCGCGAAACGGAGGCAATTATACCACGATACTCGGTATACCGTGTGTATAATATATATATGCGCAAGTCCACTCACAAACCAACATGACATGCAACCAGTTGTCTTACGTATACCCTTTGACATTGTATTCGCAAAACAATGATGATCATCTCGCGCTCAAGGTGTATATGTGTATGTGTGTACATGTATGTGTACAACTAGCCCATTATTCTAATAATATTCTAATATATGTCGCGCATGTGTGTGTGTGTGTGTTGAAGAAAAACGTGGCAAGAAGAGAAGGTACACCGAGACGGTGCATCGCGATACGCGCGCGCGACAGAATCAAGATCAACTTCACGAGAGAGAGCATCTCTCCCCCTCCTCTCGTCTTTTCTCTCTGTCAGCTTCCGCGGGCGTCCGCACGCCACGAGAATAGGCTACACGGATAATGGAAATATTGGAAGCTTATTATTGACATGGCAGTGCGAGATACAACAGTCGTCTACGAACGGAATCAGCGGAGGATACCACCCCTGGTGAAGCCGATGCTCGATTCACATAGTAGTAGTAGTAATAGTAGTAGTAGTAGTAGTAATAGTAGTAATAACAATAACAACAACAACACCGTCCTGTCCGCGTATCGATGATAAATCCTCGTCGAGCTACACTATCACAAAGTATTAGGCCGCAAGCCAGCTTGGAGAGAGAGTGAACACCGCCGACACCAAAGTTAAATCACAAGCCGTGAAAGTGTACAACAAGGTCGGCGTGTGCTTCCCGCTTTCTTCTGTACCCCTCTATCCCTCCTCCCTCCCCTCGCCTTGATTTATCGGATCGCCCTCGCTACGCCCAAAACCAATCGGATTAATGCACACAGTCGTTATTACCAAATGAGATAGAAAAAGAAAACGTGTACCGTTCGTCGCACAAATCAAGTACGCCGGATACGTCGATTACTTTCGTACTGTCGTTGTTTCATATTTTTTTTTTTCTTTTTTGGCACGTGCGCGTGCATAAGAGTGTGTGTGTATATGTGTGTCTTTATGTGTTTGCAAGCACGACTCGTGGCTCCAACGGATCCCGTTTCCTGCTAATTCACGTATATTAGCCCTCTAGTTCAAATCGAAGCTCGTATGTCACAATCCGTGAGAGGGAAAGAGAACGACGAGTCCGCGACGAGACCGGTTACAGGCGAAGAGCTCGCCTCGGAACGATCGGCGAGCGGACTCGATCACAATCGACGCGTAGATTGTAACATACATGCGCCAAGAAAATAGTTGCCACGTGTGTACAAAAGAAATCTATCAAAACCTCTGAAGAGGTCTCTCTACAAGGTATACAACATTGGAGGGAATGTTACTTATCGCTCTAATAAAAGGTTCCTATCAAAATAGATAGATATATATATATATATATAAAACATATATATTTTTATATAAATATATATGTGTGATTATCTGTATGTGTGTACATATATATGTATACACACATGTATATGTATATGCAAGGTGAACCATGCAACATGATCAGCTTAGTTTATTCTGCTGTAAGCGGGTCGCTTGAACATTTTTTTCTAGTAGAACATGATTCAAGATGAATCTTAGGATAATCTTAAAGCTCACCTCGAACTGTGTTACACTAGACAAACAAATGTTCAAGCGGTTCACCAGCGGCAGAAATTAACCCTTATCGGACGCTAGCTTTTTATGCCTGATTCTCACTAGGTTGCAGCTGGTTTCGATAAATATGCGAACTTGTCATCTCCCACGTGACGTACGACCGCAGCGACGAAGTATTGTTGTCACGTGAGAGGTGACTTACGACCGATAAGGGTTAAGCTGATCATGTTGCGTGGTTCACCCTATATATATACACACATATGTATGTATGCGTGTGTATGTATGTGTATAAACGAGTGGCTGTTTTCCCGGTTGTACCGATCTGCAGCCACTTTTTGGAACAATTATTACGAATATTCTAACCGCATACTTCTCACCGCGTCAATATTGACGTATCGAACACCAAAATCAAAGAGCGGAAATCGAGTCGAGCCTGGGGTACGATCGAGTCTCGACGCCCGGCATGCCGGGAATGGACGAGCCCGTGATCAAGAGTACCTGAGAGATGGGAATTTTTTGAATGGAGGATATTCTAATCTTCCATCGGAATCCAGAAACAACGCGTATATACTTCGGGACAATCGTCACAGTGTAACACACGCGTGTCTGTCGTGTGTAATTTCGAGGAACCGGGTGTTTTCCCGAGTGTTCATCACTCGTCGGGGGGAAGGCACAATTGCGCTCACGTAACGGAGCAAACGGTTTTGTTTTTTTTTTTCATTTCATATTACATGATCCGACGATACGACGTCTCAGTTATTCTACGGAAAAACGCGTGATTATACCCAAGATAAGCGTGTGTGTGTGGACACGCTATATAATATATAATATATGTGTAGAATTACATCCTACTATATCAAACTTAACATACTTGTCGGCGTTTTACACGCCGTCTATATTCAAACGAAGGTAAATTAAGTCGTTTCGCAAATTACGCGTTAAGTACCGTTGCTAACCGTACGTAAGTAACGGCCATATTTGTACGAGGCGTTTCCAAACGTTAAGGCATTACATACACACAAGTTATTCGTCGTAACGGCATTCACGATTCCTCTCATTAGTTACAGCGTTCGGACAGAAGACATTAATCGTGAACGACGATGAAACGCAACGAGAAACATTTCGGAAACATCTTTTCTTCGTAAAAAAATCAAGGTCGCCTTGACTTTTTTTTAATTCTAACAGAACCATGTATCTTTTTGTTATTGAAAAGATGTAGAAGGGATCGGGACAAATTCACTAGTGACTTATAATGTTATTTTTCTTGACATTTAAAAATTGGAACAAACACAGGGAAACTCTTAATGTTTTAGCATGTCCCGGCAAGACCACCATTATCAAATCAAACCGAGATATTACGAGCTTTCTGTTTCTTTCTTTCTTTACCTTCTTTTTTTCCCATTTTGTTCATTAATTTCATTGGTTTGTGTATGATTAGTCTACAATTTGTTATTTTTATTGTTGAAAAGATGCAGAGAAGATCAAAACAAATTCAATAGTGACTTACAATGTTACTTTCATGGACATTTAACGATGAAGAAGAAACATTGGAAACTCGTGATTTTTGGTTTGTCCCGGCATTATTAAGACAAACCCGAGGACACTGTTGTGAGTTTCCTGTGTTTTTCGTTCCACTTAGCTTCGCTGATTTGTGCACGATTGGTCTACAACTTGTTCACTGTCCGATCCCTATAACTGATGAAGAAATCGCGGATACCGGATCACGACGGACATAATCCTGTTGTGTATCTCCCAGTCGGGGTAACGTAACTTCCAAGTTTGCCATCGCCAAGTAACGCATCACGAAGTACCGTTTCGTCAAGAAGCTCGCGCTCGGAATATAAAACGGAATGTCGTGAACACCGCGAGAATGGTGCACAGCTTCTCGCTTCTGAGAATGTACGTGGGGGGGACCCCGCCGCCGTATATCGGCGAGACGATTACACCGAGCTGACGAATCATCAAGTATAGCAGCGTGTTCCGAAGTATGATGAGGAACAGCGAACAATATATATATAAAACAAAAA
>NW_014555229.1:177161-213915 GCF_001313825.1 Dinoponera quadriceps | reverse complement strand
GGTGGTGGTGGTGAAGGGCGGCGACCGCCGCCGCCGGCGGCGTCACCGCGTAAGCGGGGATCTGGCCCTGGGCCGGATTCGGCGCGGCGAGCGCCAAGGATTTGCTCGTCGCTGCCGGGGTGGGTGAGGCGGGGGTGGTCGAGGTAGGGGGCGGATTGGACGCAAGAGCCATCAGCCAGAAGTCTGGATTCCTGATGGCCGCCTGGGCCACCTGGGCCTGGGCCGCTTGGGCCGCCTGCGCCTGGGCCACCTGCGCCTGCACTAGAGTGTGAATGTCCCAGAGTTGCGGCGGCGGTGGCTGGGCGGCCTGCACGGGTACCGGCACCGGCGCCGGATGCGGAGGCGGATGTGTCAGTGTCGCAGGGGTCTGTGTGGTTAACGTACCGGGTGATGGCAGTGGTGTGGTTGACGGCGGTGTTACCGCACCGGTCAACACCAGACTCATATCGTCGCCGCTGCATTGGAACACTTCGATGTAACGCTGCTTCTTGCCGAAGATCATGTAACGGTGATGCCGCTGCGACGCGCACGCGTACGCCGACGTCTCGCTGTCCATTTGGATGAAGGCCTCGCCGGACGGCTGACCCTGCCGAAACAATGAGACGGAGAAAGAGAGAGAGAGAGGGGGGAGGGTGAACGAATGAACGAACGCAGCTTCGCGAGGATACGATAGGACGATCGATATGTACTTGCGCGTTGTAAACCATGTGGACGCCCTGGAAGACGATGTTCTTCGAGTGCTCGCCCATGAACTCGAGAATGTGCTCCACCACCGCCTCGTACGGCAAGCCACGGAGTCTCACGCAGTCCTTACGCGTGCCGCATGTAATGATATGCTGAGGTATCATCGAAGTCAACGGCACCATGCGCGGCGGCGGTTGCACCACTTGCTTCGGGTCTATCGCCCTGTTCAGTACCTGCGCGCATTGAAGTCGGAACACGTTGAGTTGAACACGCCGAGATATCGGGTCTCCTTTAGCTGAACTAGGTTGCACTTTCTGCCGTTAGAGCGTAACGAGTATGCGAATCTAGCGATAATGGGAAAAGGAAGAAGGTTTCGGTTGGTCCCAGCAGCACTGGTTCAGCTAAGAAGAACAGGCCCGTTCGAGTCTGTATCAGATTACGGATCGGGACGAGCTTGAGTTTAGTGAACTTTGCACCGGTCAGTTAAATTCCAATTCGATCGCAATCCTGATCCGTGGTCTAATACTGGGTTTTACTACGCTCGCATACTCACTTGCTGCACTTCCGCGGTCGTACTCCGGAACAATTCAATGTACCGACTGCCGATGCAGTCTCTGTGTTTGCTCAACGCCTTCACGGCGTCCTCCTCCTTCGCAAACAGGACGAAAGCGTCACCGGTCGCCCTACCGTCGGGTTTCTTCACGAACAACACCCCGTCCTCACCATCCAGTACGTGACACGACTTTAGTCCGGACATGAAGAATTCCAGCTGCAGGGGGGGGGGGAAGCATATCGAGTGTGTGTATAGCAGCCAAACGGAGCGCAGCGTACGTTCAATCAAGAGAAAGCTTATTAATGTCGCATTATCAATGCCACATAGAGAATACTTTAAATTCGTTTTGAAACAATTATATACCACTTGTTTAGCAACACAATCATACGGCAAGCCCCGCATTCTAACGATGACTTCAGCCCCGCGTGACAGAAAAGCGTGCGCCTCCCCGCTCGTACCACCAGCAACGCCAACAAAATCCTCTCCGGAGGCTTTGTAAACTTCTATGTATCGTGCACCCATGTGATGTTTATGCCGCTTCAGCGCCATGTCTCTGTGTTCTTTATTAATAAACCGTACCAACGCTTCGCCGTTACGCCTTCCCATAGGACTTAAACAAAGAGCTACACCACCCCTAAAAAAGTTATTACACCACTGTTAGCGTGTCGTTGCGCTCCAGCGACCAGCCTCCTCCTCTCTTTCTTTCTCTCTCTCTTTCTCTACTTAATTTTTCCATCTATATATATACATATATATACATATATATGTATGTATGTATGTATATATATATAAGTAATATTACGAACGTCGTTAGAGAATTCATGAAAAGATAACAATATTAAGGAGACTCTACGAGAATTCTAATGTCGAGTTTATCACATAGTTAGATCCATAGAACATACGAAATCCACGACTCCAGATAATGCTTATCACTATGTACAACAGCTATGAAGCAAGTAGGAGAAAAAGACCTCTGAAGTCTCGTATTTGTTAAATCATGTAGGAGAAACTAGGGCAAAAGGGCGGACAACAACAAACCGAGCTTGTGCGCTTCTAAGTGCGTTATAGAATGCGCTAAGTCAATCAATTACCTGCTTTACACAGATCCATGTGGCTTGTGCATAAATACCAAAAAGATAGTTAGAAGACAAATTGAAACGTCTCATCGAGATAACGTTAGTTATAGTATCTTAATCTGGTCTTGGTAGATTTCAACAGCATTACTCACTTGGCGACATTGAGCCCACGAAAAAACTTGGCGATGTCCTGATCTGAGGATTGCCAAGGAAGACCACGCGCTCGTACTACACAATCATTCTCCACCTCCTCGTCTTTGGAGCTGAGAACAAGTTTGTGTAATTTTAATACATCAAATAATATCAAATAATGGAAAAAAAAAAAAATATATATATATCAATATAGATATACATATACAGATAAATATGGAGAAAAATTCTTGCTGACACAGGAAATTATCAGTTATAGTAGCGACGGTAAAAAAATTTGTCACACGGAGAAAATAATTTTATTTTGGTAGCAAAAAATCGTGATAACAAAATTCAATTGGCATCACTAAATTATTTTCCATATATCGAGCAAATAGCGATCGGTACTTTCGATAAATCTTTCTGCTTTCTGCACCAGAGTAACTGATAATTTGCTGTGTCAGCAAAAAAATTTTTCTGCGCGTATACACGTTAATAAACACCAACAATAACGTTACACCAATAATTTCTCACTTGACAACGTAACCGCGTGCAACATGTGTTATATTATGCTTATATCGTTGAGTTGGAAATTTTATTATTAATGTAACGTTACTGTTAGTTGATATTTACTGGAATCATGTATCAAGTATATACTCGTATTCTTTTCAACTTACCATATGCCAGGTTCTAAGACGATGTTAATTACTTCTGGATTTTGAAAAACGTGACCTGCAAAATACAAGCATAAATTCCCTCAGTTATATATTAATTATATATTCGGACAAAAAAAAATACACACGGCACATACATAATTCTCAGACCTGCTACTTTCAAACCGTGTTACATTTTCCAACCGTAAAAATCACGAAACTAATGTGAATTCTCAGGATTTCTAGACGAGAAAAAAGAGGTGGAGAAGAAAATCACAGAAAAGTAAGAAACTCGGGAGATCTGATCGGGAAAATACGAACCTCGAGAAAAATAATCTTAGAAGTTGCGCGCGGCTTCGGGAACGTTTCTTGCGGATTTAACCGGCCTCGAGCACGAACTCACTCGCGAGATCACGACAACTTTTCATGCGGCTCATCCACCGCGGGAGAAAAAGAAGCTCCAATCCACCAGGAAAAGTCAACGCGGAACGCGATATTGTGTACGAAACAACGCGTGTAAACACAAAGGCATGCACAGCCGGCAGCGACGCATCGGCAACGCCGATCGTAGACCGCCGATTGGCTCCATCCGAGGCGCGCAGCGACGGCTCGCTTTATTTCGTTAAACGATATTTTTCGACTTTTATCTGAAATCCTTGAGAAATATCGCCCATGATAATCGTTCGCGACAGCGTCAGTCGACGTGATTTCATGCGATACTTGAGATTATCGGGGAAGCTGCGGCTTCCTATCATTCCATCCCTTCCTCCTCAGCTGCCTGTTACACAACGAGAGATGTTTTTTTAATTTTTTTTTGTATGAAAACAGACGTTATGCAAATACGTATCGTCATATTGCACTCGTATAACTAATGCAATCAATCCGGTAAGGAATGTCGTTACCGTAGAGGTGCTCCGAGGGTTAAAGTAAATGGCGAGAAAAATTGAAAACCTGAGTAATAAAACCTTATACGTATAGTTGGTCGCAGATTGTAGCAATAGTTTGTTCTTTTTTTCTTACATACTTCAGAATACACGAAAAATAGAACGGAGCGAACCTGTGATTTACGAACATGCGCGATAGAGGGCCAGACAGCTGTCAAAATTAGATATGTATACGTCAAGATTACATATGTATATTTAATTTTGACAGCTGTCTGACTATCTACCGCGCATGCTCGCAAATCATAGATTCGCTTTGTCGTATTTCTTATGTGTTCTGAAACTTGTGAAAAAAAAGAATCCTGTTGCCACCGTTCTGTGACCGACTTCACACGGAAAGGAAATGGTTTTAAATCGATGATAGATATTCTCACGTATAAGTAAGAATATTACAATATTCTTAGGAAATGTTTTAGTCTTGAATTACAAATAACACTCGATACAAGTTCAATCAAATATATAATAATATGAGAATATCTATTCTTGATTTAAGACTAACTTTTTTTTATGTAACTTTTTCCCGAAGATGGGAACGTGAATGGCGAAGAGCGCACGAAGAAAATATTGTAGTGAAAATTACCACGAAATTTTGTAATGTTGGAACATACCGGAATTATAACTGAGATTATAATGTGTGTTGCAATTTTTAGTGATGTATTTCATTGTACACAACACTAAAGATTACAATACACATCATAATTTCAGTCGTAATTCCGATATGGTACCAACATTACAAAATTTCGTGGCAATTTTTTCAATTATAATATTTTCTGCATTTGGAATGTCTCCAAATTAGAAAATTAACACTTTTGACGAGTTCACGCTAGAGGAGAAAATTCATGACTCCCTGGGTGATCATAAATCATCTTTTCCAGCGTGAATTCGTGAAAAGTGTGTTTTCTAATTTGAAAACTTCATTTTTCGCGTTTCTGCTCCAGGGAAAAAATTGACCGATGCCCTGCACGAAGACGCAACACTATTTCTTTGCACGGTTATAAGTCTGATTGTGACAGTCCTACAGTCGTGACTCGCCTTCTAAACTTGTGCTTATGCGTTTCCTCCGTAACCCGATATCCGCCGGATTGTCTCCGATTTCTTGTAGCCGGGCGAAATGGTTATTCGATTTGCGGGCTCAGCGAAACGCCACCCGTCGTTTCGACAGAAGTAGAAGTGCGTTTGGAGGAATGCATGTGCTAAAAATCGATCGTCGCGCGTTATTCCGTCACTAGTCGCGTTTCGCGCTGGCAAAATAACAACAAGGTCGGGTCGGATCCGACCGGATCCACGTTCTAATGCTTCCGCGCACGCGCTCGTCAAGCGTTATATTTCCGATATCTTACATATTTCGCGATACATCTTACTTTCAAATATCTTCCAACTTATTGTGAAAATAAAAAGTGCCTAGTCGAAAAAGTTAATTGAAAAAATTACAAAACGCTTCTACCGGTCGGAGCCGACCCACTTTGTTACACGTGTGGCTGCGTGAACTTTGTTACTCGAAGATTAAGAATCCGACCACACGCTATCGAGTATTTTTCGAAAGTAAATCGATGGATCGCGCTCAATGGTACATACGAGTTCAACAGGCATCGTCATTATTATTGAGCACGCCGATATTCCAGCAATATGGCGAGATCGGTCGGAGATACGCGGTGTCAAAAGTGCAATGCATTTTTTCGCGCTGGCGATAACACCATGCGCTATCAATTTTTAACGTAGTTTTCCACAAGTTGAGTGTCACTGTGATAAGAGAGCCGCAACATGCTCGAGCTGTTGCTTAGAACGAACGTTGCACACAGTGTTTAATCGGTACTCGTGGTCTCGGATGCAATTGTAGGAACGATCACGACTACCGAATGCCTTTACAGCGAAAGTTCTGTGAATTTTTGACGAAGATGCGGTCGAGAAGGATCATTCGCCAGCGTATCACGACTGTTTATCATATGATATGATTCGTTCGACTTCTCTCCCTTTCTCTTATCTCTCGAAAAAAGAGATGACACATTCCGAAGATATTTTCCGTCCGAGCGCACTCAGGAACGAATTTCGAGAGAGAGAGGGAAAGAGAGCAATCAGAAAAAGTAATTTTTCGATAAATACCGACTTAATCACCGACGACCACCTTCAAGGCCACCGTCACCGCTGTCAGGTGTAAACATGCCGCATAGCATTTGGAGAAATGGAAACATCGCACGTGCGCCCGCGCTGATGCAGCTCGCGTGCAAAATTAAGAGAAAAGACTAAAGCAAAGTGAACGACGCGCTTTCGAGCGTATTTCAGGTATCATTGTTAATATCAAAATACGAGAGAGAGAGAGAGAGAAAGAGAGAGATATTATAACGAGGAAACTGAGGAAATCGAAGAAACTGATAATTTCTATGATCGAGCGAACTGCGTCAATTAAATATCTTTTTTCTCTAAAAAAAAATTAATATCCGGGAAGTTTCTTATATATAATTATACGTAGAATATGTCCATATACAAAAATATATAATTATAAACAGAGTGTTCCACATCAACATGTGGTCTGTTCTTTTTAACTGAACTGGCTGCACTGGTTTAAGAAATTTACGTACACTGAAGCGTGAGAATCTCGTAAGTAATGCTTCATACACGCTTCAATGTGTATGTAAATTTCTCGAACTAGTGCAGTCAGTTTAGTTAAGAAGAACAGACCGTGGACAAACTTCGCGAGGGTATAGGTATATACGGATAAAGGTGAACAAAAAAGTCCTGTACTATTTTGCAAACAACGCGCAAAATTTCGAGTTATTAATTATCGAAAATAGCTATACACAGAAGCTTCTTTAATTAATTACTCAAAAATCTGCCTGTTATTTATAAAATGATACGAGACTTTTTTGGTTCAGAGTGGCCTAATCTACAAATATATGAGACAACTATTGTACCTGGCGGCAACAGATATCAATATATTGAACCTTGAACCTGTCGCTAGGTACAATAGCTATCATATACTTAGTATATTAGTAGTAGTAGATTAGAATATTGAACATTGAACATTGACCAAAAATTTTTTATAACATTTTTCAAATAACACGCAAATTTTTGAATTATTAATTAAAGAAGACTTTGTACATGGCCAATAATTTTAAATTTGTAATATGGTAGATCGCTTTTTTGTTCAATCCATTCTACGTCAGCACGAAGTTTGTGATCTGATACATTCTATATGTATCATTACGCGTATAAAGATTACATGTATTTACATATAATTATATATAAATATATACCACTATTTAATATATAATTATATACATATATATATAGACATATTCTATATATGATATTTTATATATGATTATGTACGATTATATGTAATAATATATAATTGTATATGATTATATCTGATTATACGTGGAATATTTTTTCCCAGGTATATAAAATAAATGTTCACGAAATGTCGGAAACAAACTTATGAACTTATGAATTAGCGCGATGCTAATTTGGAAACCGAATCAAGCATTTATATTGCGGAAGCCTAAGAAGCCCGTATCAGATTACGCATTGAAGATTGAAATTGAAATGAAATTTGACCAATCAGTGCAAAGTTCATTAAATTTCACTAAGGGCGGCGAATATTTCGTTAAGAGAGATGACTTTCACTACCTTAACCGGAGTTGGTGAAAGTCACTCTAAACTTGAGTAAACAGTGAACTTTGCACCGATTGGCCAAATGCAATTCAATCTCCGGCGCGTAGTCTGATACGGGTTTAAAAAGAGTCATATAAAATAAAAGGGGAATAAAATCCACTAAAATACGTTAAAATAAAATAAAGGGGAACTTGGAGAGGCGCAAGTGCATCTTTCGACGCATTTTAAGCGGCCTCGACAGACCACAGGAAGTACAGAATACTAAGAAAATATTTTATCGGCTTACCGTCCTTAATCATTCTCTGAATCACCGTCACCATGTCTTGTATCTCTTTGACATGAAAGTCATTATCCGTGTCCGGCGGCAGTCCGAAATCTGATCTTCAATGGTCAAGGAGACATCTTTTTTCTTTCTTTCCTTCGTTTCTTTTCTTTTCGTGTATATGTGTACAAAAGTGTGCGATCAAATCGACCGTCATATCGCGGCGACGAATTATGCACGCGTCTCGTAAAGCCTTCTTCTTCGAGAACGGCGAGAAGTCGCGAGCGCGATCGAAAGTCGCGCGACGGCCGCCTCCTCTCCGGCGACCTTTGCGCCCGCGTGCTGATAGAAATTCATCAGAAACGGAAATCGCCGCACTTTTACAGCACTCTCTCGCGGAATCTCGCTCGCTTATCGCGCCGAGACTGCAGACGTTAATAATAATATCGCGGATACGACTTGGTTGCGAAAAGAAAAAAAAGGGGAGGGTAAAAGAAAAAGAGGAAAACAAACACGCGTAAAGCAATCTCTGCTTGAAGAGAACTTGAGACCTGCCGATTCTGCGCACACACAGAGAGAGAGAGAGAGAGAGAGAGAGAGAGACGTGATGAAACACGACGTGAAGAAGAAGAAGAAAAAGTCGACTACGGATGACACCGAGTGCCACTCTTCTCTGTACGCGCGATCCTCGACGCCTCTCTTACACGGGCCTTGCGTAACACTGCGGCGAAAGAGCGCGCAGTGCGGCATACAAAAAAGTATTTTATGCGCCGATTGCGCGCGGAATAAAACCGCATCTCCGAATTCGCACGCGCGCGCGCCTCGGTAAATAACGTTATAACGACGACGACGGAGGATGGCGGAGCGCGCGAGCGAGCGACAACGTGCGGAGGAGCGTTACATACCCTGTGGTTTACGAACCGGCAAATGAACGAGTACGCCCGGGTAATGGCCAGGTAGCAGCCGTAAGCGGCACGACGACGAGCGTGAGGTTACGACGTGCTGCGACAGCGAGTTCCTGGACACGCGGATATGCGGCGCACGTATGCGGGCGAGGAGAAACGAGTCGGATCGAAAACTGGAAGACAGTATGTGTGTATGTGTGTGTGTGTGTGTGAGAGAGAGAGAGAGAGAGAGAGAGAATCTCACTGAACGCGCGATAATAACGTGTATACATATGTGTCACGTGCGCTCGTCTTGCTGGCCTGTTCCCGATATCTTCGTTAGAAGGCTGACCTTTAAACCGTATCCCGATAAGAAGACGGCATAAATCAGACGCGTGGCCGGCCGAGAGAGCTCTTTCTCAAGTCGAGCCTAATCGTTACTGCCTGTAACCGATGCGCGCCACGTTTCCTCTCGCCCCCCACCCCGCCGGGCCCTCCGTCTGTTGCTCCCTCGCCCGGTCCCCCGGCCGTCTTTTCGCGTGGCAAACACGGGCCGAAAATGATCATCGTGTGCGCCGCAATCGGGAGCTCTCGAGGGAGATACGAGTTGTGAAAAATTACCGAGAATCGCGAGAAGGAGTGACACACACACACACACACCGTTCACCTCGCTCGAGGTCTCTCCTCGGTGAGAGAGAAAATGTTGATAAGCGACGATCCCGCGGGGAATTGTTGCCGGATTATTTATATTTTCGGCTCGAGACGCAATTCTAATGAAACATCGGCTCTCGGCCGATGGCGCACACCGAGAGCGAGCTCGTTAGTTCCGCAAATGTGTTTCCGGCCTGAGGACGAAGGCGAAATCCGAGATGCGGATTAACCCTTTACGAGACGTGGCACTTCAGATGATGGGCGTCCGCTGTGGAACGACGATATACGAGAAGACGCTGCAAATGCTTCGCGAAAAATCGGACAAATCGATTTCCGAACGCGCGGAGTGCACGCAGTTTGCGATGTGCGCACGACGCGACATTCATTTGTTCCCCGACGTCAAATCGACGTCACTTCAATGTACATCTCTCGCTGGGAAGTAATATTTACCGAGGAAAAATTTGCCAAGTTCGGAGCAGTTATTTATAATGTGGTCGTGCGGCCGTTTCGGTCGGTCCACTCGCTTCCAACTGCAACGGCTGTGAGCAGTCCGTCGCCAGAATTGGAAGTGAATTGGACGACCGCGACTATACGAGCCCTCGACCGCATTGTAAACGACGCTTAGGCGCCCCGGGAGCAACTTAAGCTGGAGGAACTTAAGCAGTAAGGAAATTAACTAACCACGCTCGACTATTCTCCTCACAGTTTAAGAATAATCGGCTGTAGTTGGTCAATTTCCTTACCGCTTAAGTTTTTCCACGTGCTTGCGCCCTTAAGCCAATGGCACGCACGAAAACGTAAGCAGTAAGCAAATTGGCCAACCACAGTCGATTGTTCCAAGGAAGGAATAGTCGACTGTGATCGGTCAAGCTTGCTCGTTTTTGCTTGACGTTTTTGCCGTGCGAGATTCGACGTCGGGCGGCAGAATGGAAATAACAGTTTCTGCGCAACGACCCCCGAATATCGCGCGGCCCCCTTCCCCCCTCCCTCCCTCCTTGTTATCGCCGAGCTCGTTTTCTTTCTATTTTCCTTCCTCACACAAAGCGAGAGCGGCTCAAATTATCGCGCTCGAGAAGCTTGTTGACGAATTAAATTCGTGCCTGCGTTTAATAATCGTTCGTTATCTGCGACGCGGAGGAGACCCGGCAAGTGAAACGGCATTTTCGGGACGATTCTAACGACGATGGCGTCAGCGATTTCGAAAGAAGACCGGCGGATTAGCGACATGTCGCTTAGACAAACACGATCGTCAGAAGCAACGGGAGAGGCGTATCAATTAATCTCCGTCGACTGATCTAATACCGCCATTATCGCACACCCGTTAGCGATAATGCTCGCGCAGATAAAATATTCAGCGAGAGCAGCGGAGAAAAATCCCCCCGACGAATTTCCCAACCTGAGAGGTGAATTCTCGGCCGAATAATATCCTAAGGATTCTCGGGATTCGCGTAAGGACAGTCGGCACGATCAAAGTTGCGACACTTATTTCTCGATGAGTTTCGCAAATGCACGTTCATATCCAATGGGGAAATATTTCTTGGAAATTATTAACAAATTAATTTCTCCATTGTGGACACCGAAAGCGTTGCGAAACTCGTGAGAAAAAGTGTTGTAACTTTTGTTATGCCGATTGTACACGATGTGCAGAGATTAGCTGGGTAAATGTGTCGGTTTTGATATCTATTTTCTCGAAACGTCATTTCTCCAATTTCTTAAGGCTCCTCCCGGTTGAAAAGAATCCAGGTGAGAGTCGATATAGAAAATCCATACGGAATTCCATGATTGAATCTGGGAATTTGCGCCAAAAATCCAGATCCTGAGCCCCAAGTAGCATAATTTTCAATAAACTACGTGTCCCACACAGCACACATTAATTGAGGGGCTATGGACATTATCACGGGATATCGGAACAATTACAAGATATCATAAGATAATCTCAGATATTCATTTGATATCTAACAGATGCACAAGTGTCCGCCTGTGTGATATCCTGCGTATATCTTAAACGATATCCGATATCCAAAAGATATCCGAGAAAACTCAAGAAACATCGTGAAATATATTATTACATACCCAGGTAGCACACAGAACACACACATACAAACACATGTCATATGTCGATCATTTTTTAATTACTGGATATCATTTGCACTAATACGTCTAATATTTGAATAATAATATCCTCCAGCGAGAAATGACTCGTTGAATTGACGTCGATTCGAATTGTAATTTCAAATTTCAATGTGACTTGCATGATTTGATTTACACTTCTCGCCGAGTCGAAGAAATATCAAAATTATATTATCACCGACGGCAGGAAATCACGAGATTATTATATCAAGCAAAGAGATACAGCAGAATATTTGAATATCGTGAAGAAACATCCCGGATACTAGGATATCTATGCGATCGCATGTAAAAATCTCACACAGTTTGGAATATCCCCGGGACAAAGTGTGCCGTGTGGGTTCGGTAGAAAAATGTGGCCGCTTTGCACGCGTAAATTTTAATTCTACATCCTCGAGTTTCAAAGTTCAGAAAACAAAACGGCAGATCGGTCTTGCTTTTCCCCCTATGTGACGGCGCGTACGCGTCGTCCGTGTGTGCGTGTAACACATCTACGGTCGGTCCCCGCGAGAAGCAACGCAGAAAATTGAAGTCATGGACCGGCTAATCTCAACGTGACTCGCACTGGACTGGCGAGCGGTGCGAGTCGGTCGGTCGGTGCGTGTACATACACGTGCCTCACACACGCGTCTCGGCTGAGCGCAGGTGGTCTTGTTTTATTAACGCCAGGTAGATACAACATACGCGAGTCCAATACGAGGAAGGAAGGCTGCGGAGTTGTGCGCCGTATAGAGCCGGCGTGAATCCGAATCGAGGTCGAATTTATAGCGGGTAAGAGCCAGCTCGTCTCAGCCGAGACGGCGTTGCTGCTGCCTGTTGCTTCGCCAGCCGTGGGATTCGAATCACCATTGCATTAGATTCAAAATACGCCCGGTGGTAGAGATTCGACGGGCGGAGTGGAAGAAGAGAAGATCGAGGCATCCGAGAGAGAGAGGGATACACCAAGTGGCGAGAGATCGGTCGCGCGAGGACACCGTCTTATTATTCATTCTATCGAGACGTGACGCGAGGAACCTGAGACCCGAGTTCGACGAATAAAACGCGGGCGATAGCGGCGACGATACGTGCACCTCTTTATCGAGTCGATTGGATCTTCCCGGCGGATGGAGATTAAAGTCGACCGGTCTAATCGGCCGGTTACTTAACACGAGAATCGAAAGGCCTGAGCTAAGCACCGATATCTAGCGGAATAATCTCGCTTCTGCGGATTCGGCTACGCGATTCTACGGCTGGACGTGTGGAAGTCACGCTGCCTTTCACACGCTGGATCGGCGCGAAAGGTTCGCGGGTTTTCGCCGGAGGGACCGGCGCAGATAACAAGGACATACCTGCTCGTCACTTCGATCCCAAATAGCTGTTAGGAACTCACGTGTCGGCCGCAAGGATCGAGAGGATGCACGATACTGTCTGCCACTGTGCGTGCACGTGTGCGAGAGTCGATGCTGCGCGACAACTGATCTTCTTCTTTATAATCTTCTAATCCAGCCTCCGCCTCGGACTACGACGACGATCTGACCGATTATCGCGACCGTGGGATCGTATGAGGAGACACGTCGAGAGAGAAGGTTCGCAAAGCAGCGGCAAACGTGACATTCGTACCTCGTCATGCAACCGCAAAGACTGACTCCGACTCGGGACTGACGACGATCGCTGAATCGTCGCAGTGTATCGTCGAAGACCGCGTCGTCGTGCGTGCGCCTCTCACACGCGTCGGGCGGACTTCCCGTCGCGCCACCTGACGGTCACGCTGAGCGAAATCGAGCTCGCGTAGAAACGCACGGACCGGCAACGAGCTAGATCTTCACTTCGTCGTCGGTCGTGCCGGTAAATTTCGGTAAAGCGATTAATACCGGCTTTATTGCTCGGCTAATCGGTAGGCAGTGGCGGTGATGTCGAGTGTGATCTCCGTAAATTTCACGAATCATGAACATGGCGCCGGAGAGATCGGAAAATTGGCCGTAGTTGTGCGATCAAGAAGGATCCGATTCACACGGAGCACGTTTCGAGAAAAATGAAGATGAAAATATGATATATGATTTAGAGAATGTAAATAGCACTGAAGTTCCTCACGAATCGCTCAAGAAGTCTATTTTCCTCTCTCGAAGAGTATTCATTGACCAGCTTAAATCAACTTAAATTAAAAGATGGCACATAATTGGTAGAGAGTAAAAACTGTTTTTTAATTAATTTCAGGCGCCCGTAAGACTTGATCTTTTTTGTTTTACATAGAAAGACATATTACCACACTCATTTATAGATCAGCCACAAACTCTCAAAATGGTAACAAAATGTCAAAAATCATAACTCCGTTGGATTCTTCTCGCACAACTTCGGCCGATTGTTCGTCGGAAGTGATAAAAAGACTCGAGGGTCAAGAACGAGGGGAAAGATCTCGTTCGTAATAAAGTCGGCCCTTCTCGCTCGGCGGTCAGTCGAAAAAGCACAAAAGGATACATTGCAGCATCTCTTGCACTCCGAGGGTCGATAACTCCCCGTGGGAAGAATAACATGCCACAAAGTCCTTTCGCAGATCGTAGAAGTGGTTGTAGTGCTCCGGCAGCTCGATGTCCTTGTTGCAGGCCTCGGGATGCAGGCATTGTCTCATTGGCGCTTGGCCGTCTACCACGAATCTCGGCGTCGCGCCGGATGTGACGCAGGACATGGACGACCACCAAGTCTCGAACTTGAAACAGAGCAAGCACAATACCGTCTGACATTAGACACACTTCCGTTCGGATCTGCGATTATTGTGTCAAGCGTATGAGCGCGGTGTCTTAACGAACGGAACCCACCGACGAAACACCGACCGCCAATACTATCGGCGCGCGTCCGCTCTCGGAGAGGATTAGCGCTTTTACCACTGCTACTCGAAAAAGTCCCGCGCCATTGGAGAACTTTCTTCAAGTTGCCCGAATTCATAGTTAAGGCCCAAATTCCCCCCCCCCCGCAAAATTTCCCGACGTCTTCGTAAGAACGCTCGATGAAGGACGTTTTTTGTCTCCAAATTCCAACATTTATTTATTTATTTATTATAGACGGATAACTCATTTAATAACAAGAGAAGGTCAAAATAAGAGACAAGGAAGAAGAAGAGAGAAAATAAACAAGACAATGATAAGAAAAGAAAATACATTCAATAGTTAATTTCAAATATTTAACACGAAACAATCCGATCCCTTTTTCTCCGGAGCTGCAGAAGTGATGTTAAAAAAAGAAAAACGTATAAATCTCATGAATTTTGTACTGATAAATCTCTCGTTGAAAATAAGTTCCTTTCACTTCCCCCTTTTTTTGCAGAGCAAATCGTTAATTAAGATGAGAAAAACAACTCGTATTTATAGGATCCAGTTTAGAACCGAGTGTCCTTCGTTTGTTATTGTCGATGTACGGTTAACAAATACCTGTTCTATGGCCTGCTGCAGAGGGATCCCGTGCTCCCGAAGGTTTCGTTCGGTCAAAGCTGGAGCATGTGCCAGTGCCGCGTCGTTAATGATCCCGCTACTTCCGGCAACCGCTGGGTTGTCGCTGCCAGTCCCGGGCGTACAACTGTCTTCCATTACCATCGGTCGCACGATGTACTGTTGCCAGTCCAGCACCTGCAAGGAATCCGTCGTCTCGTGAGACACACTCGTGCGCTTTTTGCTTCGTCCCGCGGGACACAAATACGCGAATCCGTGTTATAAATTCTCACGCATTTTCACTCAATCATTCGTCGCATTTTCTCAATCCTCTCAATCAAGCACGTTTTTTCTTCTTCATTGTTACATTCATCGTTATTGTTACCTCTTGCGTAATAATACTTTTTCCTCCACCTACACCGATCGTTATTGAGTTTTATATTAACTCTCGAATGAGATCTAATAATAAATACGGATTATTCGTTACAGGCGGATAAGAGAATTACGAGTAGGGATAACGCGAGTGAATTTTTGTCACTAAATTTATATTGATTATTGGATCTCTCAAGCTCGACATGCCCGTCCAGTTTCTTTCTAATCGCAAACGCAGAACCAGACGATCGGGTTCGCGGCACAGCGCGCGGTCAAGGTCACGAGCCTTCTCGCACCTTGAACTCAACCGATGCATTCCGTAGTGATGCATCGATAATGCATCGCGATTAGCGGTATTAGCGCACAAGCGCGCCTGCAGCGAGACACCGTGCATTTCCGCGAGCTGCAGCGATACGATGTTTGCATATCAGAAGGGGCGGACCTCGTCGCGCTGCTGCATCGCGAAACACGTTGCGCTCTCGTTTCTTCTGGCTCGTGTTGTACATCCGATAAAAATCGTTTATCTTTCTTTCCGACTCTTCGACACCCATTTGCTCACCGTCGGTATGCGATGGTGAGGAAATGCGTGAGCAAAATCGGCTCATGAGTCGATTTCGTCGCACTATTTATTTATGTAGCATTGCTAAATTTCTTAAAACGCTGACTTAATCGAAGTAACAGTGAAAATGAAACCACCGCTCGAAATAGCAAGAACAAATGTTTCGCTCAAGAAAAAGGTTTCTTTAGATTTAGTATTTCTATTTATTTGACTAAAACTTGTTTCATAGAAACGACATACACTTTTACGAGATCTTATTTGTTTGAGTAAAAATTTGATCGTCCCATTCAAGAAAGTTCTATTATTTAACAGAAAGAACACTATTATTTGAATTAATATCTTTTAACTAAATAAAATATTACTTGGTTCCAATAAATATGTAAAATGAAATAATTTCTTTATGAGAAAATTATCTTTCGTTTCAAATATACTTTTTATTTAAGATAACATATTCGTTGAAAAGTCCAACAATCGTACTTATTAATCGAAACGCTAGTTTCGTCGGAACAACGAATGAAATTTGTTTGGATGCAATAAAATTTATTAAATTCGGAGAAATCTTTTTCTCGGTGCATAAAATGGACTCTCCATATGAGCGAATGTGTCATTCGATTAGAGCGAAAAATGAGTAAGCAAGCAAATAAGTAAACAAATTACTCGATTTCGAGTGGCTAATATGTAAATGAGCTCGGTGATCACTCGACCCTTCGAGTAAAATTCCACTCCCCGAGAAATTTAAAGAGCAACCACGAGATTTCTCGTATGTAATGCGTTAAGAATGCGTCGTCGATGTTCTCCGCTTGATAATTCAAAACAATGCCTCTCAACGTGGCCCGTGTGACCGACCACGTGAGGTCAAGGCCCATCCCGAAGGGACCTCACATAAAAGAAAGAGAAATAATACTAACGAACGGTAGACTGCGGTAAAAAACTACGTAAAAAAGCGCAAGCGGGCCGCGATAAATATTTGCCGAACGAGCGTCTCATGTGTGCAGTCCCTTTCCGCTTATCGGTGATTATGTAATGCGAAAAGAAATAAGCGTGCACGGAGGTAGGCAGATTTCTGGAAAACATGTCGTATCTTATCTTAGATAAATAAAATGTATAATAAATAAATGACATGACATTCGTAACTTATACATGCGAATATATCCATACAGCACAAATGTCCAAAAGACGTTCTAGGAACGTCCCAGGAGATATTCGAATATTCAATAACAATTCGAATAACAAGTTTGCAGTCAGGATAAATCGAATGATTCGGTTGTAATTATAACAAATCATAAATGCATATCTTTTATTCAAAACTTGAAACTTGATATAAAACTACGTTGAACATCTTCCAAATTTCTCCTATAAAATAGTATGATTTACTTTAATAAATAAAAATTTTCAAAAACAAACAAAACGATATTTTATATCAAATTATGTTATTAAACATATTCATATTAAACAAACAAATATTTATATTGAATCCAAAAAGAAATCTTTATCTCTGTGTATAAAAGAAGAATTAATGTAAAACTATTTACATATAAAAAACGACTTTAAAACTATAAAAGAATGACTAAAGTGAAACTGAAAGATTTGAAAATAAGAAGCTAAGAAGTCTGAGAACTAAAGAGAAAAAATGTATAAATTCCTATGTATTTCGGAGGCTATCTCTTTTTAAAGAAATTGACTGATTTTTGTTTGTAATTTATCTACGAAATTGTCCCTTCGGTTCTGTTAAAAATTTATTTGAAATTCGGTTGGAGTTTTGACGGACGAACCTTTCGTATTTTGACACAGTCTAAGAGAAGCTTAAACGTAAAGGCGACGGGCGAAGTACAAAAGCCCCTCGACCTTGCTGAGCCCGCATATCTTTTATGCAGGTATACGTAAGTACTAAATCAGCATAAGTATACGCAAACGATAATGTGCATATCGCGCGTGTGTCTTCGGCAAGTGCTTTCGTGTACATCGGCGCACTTATACGCGGTGTCTCGGAATTTTTAATGACTGATGAGTAACAGTAGCAGTTTCCTCAACGATTGCGGTATTCGTGGCTGATTACGTATGTTGTAAATCGCAATTTCAGGTTGCGTTTGACACTTTTATATTTAAATCTGGTCTCGACCGAATCATGCCTCGTAAATCTACGAATATCAACTACATTCTCGACAGTTGTCGTTGCTGAAGCGTGAGCATCAAGTTCCGAATACATTCAGATATTCGAAGTTTCGAGTGTCATTGCAAGCCAGTTTTAATCTATTCGAGTGTGCCTATTGTTCTTAAATATGCGCACGACTGCAATTTTTCGATATCGTTTTCTTACTATCTTACGGAGGAACTTTATGTTTAACGCGATACTCGAGTTATTTTAAATTATCCGAATAGTTTTCACGTTCAGTGAAATCGAACAAATATATTTCACGACGGAGAAAACTATTTGTATTTTTAATTATTTGTATTTTTAACTATTTGTAACTATATTCGCACAAGTGAAAGAATTACGTTGAAAGAAAAAAAGGGCTAAATTTAAGCGAATATTTGCTAAGAAGTATTGGAGTAATTGTTTTACTTGGATTAAGTATTACTGATATGTGGCATTTTCTTTCTTCTTTTAGTATATAATTAGGAGAACTATTTTTCTTTGTTTTTTTATTATTTGTCATTTTTAAGTGTTACAATATTGTCGATGATACTAATTTTACATGCATATTATTACTGCCACTATTATTACTATTATTAAATGGTACTACTTTTTTGTCTAAAACCAAAAGAAGATACAGTTGAGGCCGAAAATTACTATCATTTTAATGGGATTTCATTCCGTGTGTTCAATTTATTCGAGCATGACGAGGATATTTCAAATAATCGTAGATATATTTCGATATAAATATTTCAGGATCAGAGATAATTCGGGATAAATTATTTCACAAGCAGAATCTGCTCGTCGATTAAGTGCGATTGCTTGAAATTCGACACCCAAGTCGCTGAAAATGTTCCATCAATGAGGATTTAAGTCCGCTTCGTGGATCGAGGAAAATCTATGACATGGATTCGCTCGGTTCGACTATACAGCGCAGATTAGAATATTTATAGCTACGTACGCGATGCGTCCGCGACGTCGGCGTCGCGCGCGATCTGCACAAGAAACTTAATAGACAGGTTCTTTGACGCGGCGGGGTTAACGGATCAAGGTGGTTCTGCGGAAAGGCGATTCATCATCATCGTTATTCCGTGTGAGTCTGGGATTAGCGGCAGTGCCGCGTGTCGATGAAAAGCCATGGCGTAACGACGAAAGAGAGGGATCTCCTTCTTACGGTATTACGTAAATTTTAAGTCGCTCACTTCTTCGACCGTCGGCCTCTGCGTGCGCGCGATATCTTTCGGTGCGCGCGTAGGAATAATTTCAACCGAAAAAAAAAGGAAAAGCAACGGCCAACCTTCACGCAAGACGCGCGGACGTGCGTCTACTTCGAAACTGCAACGAATGAAAAAACGTGTCCTTCGGAAGTCCAACGATTTCGCACGTTGAGCACAGCGCGTATTCCACTCGGGACTTACTTACAAACTTACAAAAAGCGGGGAATTTCTTTTGACAGTTGATAAAAGCTGAAACGAGTTTTCGGAGATGCGCGAAACGCCGTTTCTGCAACCGTGGAATTGATTAATTCTTTCCATTTCGGTTTCACTTCTTTTTTTCTGAAGAATTTCANATATATATATATATATATATATATATATATATATATTTGTATGTTATAAAAAAGTGTAGAAAAGTAGATATAATTATTAGAAATAAATAGTTGTTAGCAAAATTGTCGAACGTATGTAGGGAACTAAATTAACTCACTTCGATTGATTAAATTAAACAATGTTAACGCAAAATAAATTTGGGAACTCACTGTGAAGCATACGCACTCCAACGGGATCGAAAGGGTTAAAGTATGCGCGTGTTGTTAATTCTAGTTTGCCGAACGTGTGCATATTTTTCGTGCCGGTACCAAAGCAACATGAATATATTACACGAACGATAGTGCGCATATCGCGTGAACGTGCGTTCACTTCGAAACTGTACCGTAACACGGATGAAGAATGTGTCCCACGGAATTCCGAGAGTCTCGCACGCACGCACGAATGAACGACGGGGACTCTCGAGTCCTGAGAATGTGTGACTCTAGTCGGCCAGTTTTTTAAGCGCCTGAAAAGAGGAGAGAATCTATTTTGACAATCGACAGGAGCCGAAACGAGTTTTCGGAGGAACCGTGTAACGCAGTTACCGTCGCCGCGGAATCAATTAAAACGCACGCATTATTGGCCGATAATAATCCCGTATTGATACCCTGTACGGAAAAAAAAGTTTAAGTCGAATTTGCCTGGAAACGAACGAAACCAGACGCGTTTTGGTTGAAGGAGACAGAATTTCTGGTTATTTCTATTTATAAGAATCGAATTTGGTTAATAAAAATCGCAGATTCCGTTTCCTTCGAGGAAAACGCGTTTGGTTTGTTCACTGTCAGGCAATCAATTCGAACGAACTCCTTCCCATGTCAACGAATCGACGAAAAATCGACGTGTTCGAGTCGAAGTTACCTCGAAGTGACTCTACGCACGTTCGAATAATTCTCGGTTTCCAACTAAGAGACAACGTTGGACCGAACTAGTAATACACGAGTATCGGGTATCGGGAGACGAATTTTTGTATCACCGCATATTTTCAACATCAAACGTCTCTCGGAGCTGACCGAGAGGATCGCGAGGATGTTTTGCGGGATAAAAGTTTCACGGTCGAATTTTACTGACATCGCTGGAAAGAAATATCATTCTCGAGCCGCGCGCAACCGAGAGAAAAAGACGGTGGAACGGAAGAAAAAACAGGAGCAGAAGAGAAATCGGAGTGGTACAGGTGTACGCGTACGTACGTGTGCGCGTGAGTCCTTTTTTTTCGGCAGGATATCGCAATCTCGTAAAGAGCCGCGCGCACACAAGGTCGAATCAAAATCGAATGTACACGTGCGACGTCCTCATAAATTGCAAATGCTCGACCGATCTGACGATGTCACGGCGACGAGCGACGGCGGTGATAGTGGTGGTGGTGGGAGCACACTGGCGGGTCAAAGGTTTCCGGCTTCGCCTTTGAAAGGCGGCAAGTAACGTTCTACCTCGGCTTGAAACGCGAAGAAACGCACCGCGAGGAACGAAAGAAACAAACAAGACTCCGCGAACGTGACGTGCGGATACACGTTACGTAAGCCGATCCGTGTCGGACAGGAGTTCGTGTCCCGCGAAAATGATATAATATCTGTTGCTGTCGTCAAGTCGACCTCGATCATCATCCCGCGAAACCCAAAATCTCAAAGTAGCCGCCATACTCCATCGCCCTTTTCCTTCTTCTGCTTCTTCTCTCCCATGACCCGTTACGTGCTATCTCATTTGTCTCCGAGATCCACCACACGTATAATTCTTCCTCTTCCCCTCCCCCCTCCCCCCTTCAAGAGCGGATCCAGCAGAAGCCACGAGAAAGGAGACGGCCGTTTAAATCTTCCCGGTCCCCCCGGACGTCTGTCTATATTTGATATCGGTATCTCTTCGTCGCTCTCGTGGTCGACGTAATTCGCAGCAGCGACCATAGTGGAAGGCTCGCGAGGTGGGAGAAGCCCAACAACGCTGGAGAGCGAAGGAGGGAAAAGAGAAAAGACTTAAGATGGTGGACCCCGGAATGGAGCGCGTTCGGCCGGCCGGTCGGTCGCGAATCACACGGGGTTCTCGTCGCATATCGTTCACGGTGTCGTCGTCCGAGTGTGTCGTTTCAGCGTGAAGGGAGACGGATTTCAGCCATTGGATTTCATCAAGCGCGCGCGATCGACGAATATCCGAGGAACAGATGGGAAACGGAAATAAAATTCAAGTCCCGACGAATCGATGTGGGGGCGAAGGTCGCACCGTTACCATACGATTAACCGGCCTGTGGAATCCTCGATTCCTCATCGATGCACACGTGTGTGCATACGCGGACATGTTACATGCATAATCAAGTGACGCTCGTCGCCAGTCTCAGACGTCATTAACGCCCGAGTCGTGACTTCTGATCAACCCGAAATAACTGCTGACTCAATGCCGATTTTTACGTGAACAGTATTGGTACCGATATCGATTTGTTATCGGTACGGAATATCGGGGACATTATCGGCGAAGAGAAAAATAGTACTGTAATTGTGCCGATTCCCCCGCACAGGAAGACTGCAGTCAAGTAAGTACTTGTGTTTCGAGTGTTTCGTAAGTTTGTATATACGTGAGTATATCGTAAATCCATCATAGGCATCGGATTTATTCAAAAACAAATGAATCCTTCTGAAGTTCTGAATGCTCTCCAGTAAGTTTGGTACTTGTTGTCACAAATAATAAATTAATTGAAATAAGTAACATTATGTTGAGAAAATATTGAAAAACTTCTTTGTTTCAGTGGTATATTTATTTTCAGTGGATACTTACGTTACAATTCTAAAAAAAATCGTAAGACTCGTGGACTTATTCTCGTAAGACTCGTAAGGAGTTATAATTAGAAATGTAATTTTACGCGTATCGTAGCATGTACGATCGCTCGTAAATATCTACGATTTTCTGTAGATTTTATGACTAGCAAAAGGCTATTTATAAATCACAAATATTATAGATAATTTCTCAGTAACTGAACAATTGTAAGTCAGATTCTTACGATTGCTGTCCATAAACTACGATTTTACGATTTATTCGTAAATTTGCTTGGAAAATTCCAGCATTAATATATAACGGAATAAATTTCCCTTTTATCGAAGACGAAAAATATTCATTTTCTCCAAATAATACTGCCTTTTCTATCAAACAACATGGTTTAGTCTAGCCTGGTTTAATCTGAAACGACATTTTCATTCGGACAAAATGATATCTGACATCAAATTATATTGCGTACAAACTAAAAGAATACCCCGAAAAGTCATACAAACACGTGTACACATGTATCCAAAGGAACCTTTTCTCTCGGTGCGTGTATCGTGTAACGTGAAATTCGCATTTAGACAGTTGAGTTGGTACCACCGCCGAATGGTACGCGCGATTCCTACGATGGGATTTTACACGCGTGCGGCCGAGGAACGCGCTCATCACCACTTCCGATCTGCTCTGAAACGCTAGAAATCGTGGATCACGTGTGGTGCGCGTTCATGCCACTTATCTCGACACTTAGATAAAGCCCGCCGCGTCTCGCCGTGGGAGCACGCGTGCACGGTGCTTCGCGCGATCGAAGCGATCCCGCGAGATCCGAAAAATCACGCGGCGGCTTTAATTCACGAACGGACGACCCGCGCGCGCGTCCTCTCGCTCGCTCGTTTTGCGTCCCTGAGCGGCGTGCGCCGCTCGAGAGATAGCCACAAGAGCGTTGCTGCCAGGATAAAGTCAACGTCCTCTTCTCTCGCTTCTCTCTCTCTCTCTCTTTCACGAGAATGCCCCGCGCGAATATCTACGACGGACAACGCCGACGCAATATACCTAGTCAGGTATCAAGAAGCGCGGCATCACGCCGCAACGAGAGAGGCTCGGGAGAGTTACGAGATCGCGGCTGGAGTTACAAACTGTGTACTGTGTTGCCGACACACTCGAGGAACCGATCCTCGAGTGCTCGAGGAACGGATTGTGCCGAGCTATTTCGTAATAAGAAATAACGCGCGCGCGTGCGCCCTGTAAACCCTTATCGCCGATTCCATTTGGAGGAGGATTACGGCGTGAGAGAGGAGGAAGAGGAGAAGGTTTATTCTATCAGATCGATCGAGATTGAGACTCCTCGTAGGAATCACATACAGACACAAACAATGCGTTGTGTCTGTCTGTACACGCGTGTATCACGGCGGTCGGTCTGTGTAACCCTGTAATCACGTCAATCTTCCGCTCGACGTAAAGCTCCGCAAAGTCGTATTATCTCGCAAAGACTTACGAAACTATCGACCGTCCTGATTTTTCGCTTGTGACGAACCCCGCGAGAAGATAAGATTAACTGAAAGAGAGAGAGAGAGAGAGAAGAGCGCGCAAGCTCGGCGCGGATTTCGAGAAGTTTCGCGCTGGAAAAGTCGAGAAAACGATTTTACGATTTTCGTGGCGTTACGTCAGACCAGCCGTTATCTCGGCGCGATATCATTATCGGCAAAACAGGCAGCGGTGCATTATCGTCCAATTTCCTCGCCCCTTCTCACTCTTTCCCTCGTGTGTGTACTCTCTCTCTCTCTCTCTCTCTCTCTCTATATATATATATATATATATATATAGTAGTCTCGTGAGAAGCGAGAGGAACACGGCTCTCGCGGCCATTGTCCCCGATCGGGTAGCATTCGAGAGATACAGGCAGGCGCAGGCAAGGTAGGCAAGCAAGGCAGGTAAGCAAGCAGGTAGGTATGTGACTCGGAGGAAAAAGGAAACGACCGACCAGATGGAACCCGGGCGCACTCGTGCAAGGCGCGCGCGATTCGCAACAAGGAATAAAGAAAACTAGGCGCACCTGTTGCCGCGCCGCTCTAACACGAGTCGCGGCGCCATACTCTCTCTCTCTCTCTCTCTCTCTCTCTCTCTTTCCCTCTCTCTCTCGCCCATTCGTTCGCTCGCGCCGGATTTTAAAAAGAACGAAACGCGCGCGCGAGCGGCGCAAATTAGCCGCGAAATTAGTCCGATGTGGTGGAAAGAGAAAAACTATTTCCGCGTGGCTGCATGCAAATGCGACAACGTTTAATTACGTTTCAATTTCGCGATTACGTCGCGTTGTTGTTATTACAGCGCAACTTGACGCACTTCACGAGGAAGCGGAAGCTTGAGAGATTTTGCACTTGGATTTTCTCTCTCTCTCTCTCTCTTTCTGTCTCTTGTTTTTCCTTCGCTCTTGGTTTTCGTGTTACGTCGCGCCGCTGGATCACGATGAGGGCAGTCCCCGGCGAAATTACGCGGAACGTGGAAGAGATGTCTCAATCGTGAAAGGAAAGAGACATCGCAACGACTTTTACGCAAGATCCAGTCACGCACGCGGCGTGATTGTTCGTGTTTCCTCTCTCGAGGCGAGTTTCAGGTGTACGGAGTGAATCGGATTAGAGCTCCGGAAATCTGAGAGACAGCTACCTGAAATCCCCCGGACAAACTACAATAGTTCGGCATCAAATTAATTGCCGCTCGGCGCTTTCGCGAAAGATTGTCATTAATTCATCACAGGTCGCTAATTTGTCAATTACGACGATATCGAGGGTGCTAACGCGATAGGATTGTAAGTGTGAAATGTTTTGACACAATCAGAAGGAAGAGTTCTACACGGAGAAAAAGTGCTAGGTTTCGAATAAACAATTAATACCATACTCCAATACTCCAATACTTCTTGGCAAATTGGATCACTTGGATTAAACAATTAATTTGATCCAAATAAAATATACATGTACTTTATTCACATAAAATTTACTTAATCCTTTTATTTAAGGTAAACATTTACTAAAGAATATTAGAACAATTATTTACTTGAGTCTAGCATTTTTTTCTGTATATCGGCGCGAAATATGTCATTAAAATTCGTACAAATTGATCGTTGTTTAACAACTTATAAACCGTCAGACCTCTGTTACCTCGTGTTACCGCCGAATTTCCGCCCGAATTCCCGGCCGAATTTTTTCTTTTTCACGTTCCAGAATTCGTATTTCAAGTTAGCGAGTCGCACGATTAGTGGTGCGTGAAGTCAACGTTATGCACAAATAAAATGCGAAATTCGCATAGTGCCAATCTCACAGGCGACCACGTAATCGGGCGGTCGTGCCGCCGGCACGTTAGATGTCAGAGGCAGTGGACGACCTTTCGAGGGCGCGATGCTCCGCCCCCGCCGGATAATTCGAGAAACAATGGCAGCCAACTACACGCACCGGCATGACGCACAACGTGCCGCAGCGCCGACCGGCTTCCGCGAGAGTATCGCACTTTGCGCAACGAATTATTCGGCATCGCGAGCCTCTACAATGTACGTCGTATCTCACCCAATGCGATTCGTAGACGATTATGATTTCTGCCGTTCGAAAATAATCGGGAGTCAGTTCCGCGAACGCCAGTGTTACTCAATGGATATTCGAAGTATACATACTCGAGTATGCTTCTTTTAGTTTCTAATCTTGATTGCTCGTGAACAGATGTGTGTAAATGTAAAATTTTAATTGCGGTTGCCCGAGTTGAAATTTTTCATTCTATTTAGTTCCACATCAAGCTCTCATAAGGTCTTCTGATGTGCTTCGTTGATACTACAAATGGGAAGTTACTTTCGTTTTCTCCACCGGAAGACTTAATGTAGAATTAAGTAAACTTAATGTAATACTAAAATTTCACGAATACACCTATGTGTATTTTTTTAACTACAAAATCGCATCGTTTCGCGCAGTATATGTTCTGAATTAAATGTCGCAAGTATTTGATTTAAAGATTTACAAAAAATGTTTAAAAACTTTCTTTAGCAGCAAGCAATTTATCTCGAATATTCCTCGAACATTTGAATGAAAAAAAATTGTATTATCTCTTGAATCATCTCCTTATATGTCTCTTTCTATCAATGTTTATCTTTGTTTCACTTTAAATTCAACTTTCATCGCAACTCTCCTTCGAAGAAATTTCCTCGAATTCGCGGAAATATCGGAGATAATATAAAATATAGAACGAGTAACGGAAAATAGAAATTCTTTAACAACTCGATATGTCGACGAATTTTTCGCGATTAGTCATTGTTCTTAATAGGACCGAAGGAAATATATATGACACGAAATGCTCAGGAAAATATAAATAATAATGCCGGGTCGTTATATTTAACTGCTTGCTTAAGACCGAGAGATTGTAGTCAATGATACGGATATTCATGAATACACAAGTCTTCATTATCTACAAATGCCAATTCTTCGATAAAAACATAGCGGACTTGTTGACTTCAGCAATTTTATTCTATGGTTTAGATATTTCACGTGTATCAAGTATTTCAAGTTTTCGAGTTAAGAACTCGCGGAAAGGTGAATTCCAACGTCACACTGGTTTCTCGAGAGAAACGGGTGCTCTTTTTTTTCTTTGTACGCGTATACGCGAATGTTCACTTCACTTTTCAGAAAAATGCATACACAAACGGAAAGAAAATTAGTACCCACAGCTCAATACTAACTTTCACGAGTAATAACTACCTGTCCATATAATATTGAAGTTTAATTTAGCTAATTTTTGTTGTCCCTGTATCTACACTGAGAAGAAGTAATTGAAATTGTTTCTTGTGACATTTTCTTCGATATGTATTGGTTAGAAAACAATTTGTGATGATAGAATATGTATTTTTCTGAAACATACCTAAGTTTTCTTATTAATCTGATTGATTTATTTAACAGGAATAAAATGTTATTTCGCCATATTTAAACAAACCTTTCTTTCTGTGAAGTAAACCTTATATTTCATAAATAAATTTTTAAGTCTTTCTTCTCGGTGTGTGCACGAATTATATGGTTTTCAATTAAACGATAAATTTATAAGATCGCGAAAAAGCTCAGCGATATCCAGTGCAATCTGTATTACTTAACAGATCTCAAAATAGATATCACACACCGCTAATCATTTTTTATCAGAGATTACACTCTCGTGTGGAGAGACATGTTCAGGCCTAAGCAAAACACCACGATAATTCGCGGCGACGGACGAGAATTGCCGAAACAGTATCATGCGAGACATCGTGAGAAATTCGTGACCGAATACTCGAACCGAAAATACTCGAAATCAAAAGCGCGATAATCAATGACAAAGTTGTTAACAATTCGCGATCAAACAGATGATTTTGACGTGGAATACTTTTCGAAATTGCGACGCGCCCCTTTCGCAAGCCCCCGTGTCTCGACGAGCGCGAGTCGATCGCGATTTTTTCGCTCTCCGCGTGTCGTCGCTGTTTCCGATGAAATTTCCGACGCGTTTCTCGCAAGTTCGTTCTGTGGTCGCGGTAGTGGTTGCGACACTTTTATAACAGAGAAATCATTCGTTCGAGCGTAAAGATGACAAACACTTTCCGCTCATTTTCTCGTATCTCGTATCTCACGGGCATAATGAATCACAATTCTTGAACCGAACAGAATACATTGATCCGACGGCGGATTAAGGCGATTCTAAAGAATCATCTCTATTTCCCTTTTTTTTTATTTTCAAATCGACGCATTAAATTGTACAAAAAAATCGATCGAAAGTCGATCTCATTAAGTTAGATAATAACTGCGCTCGCCTTTTGCGCTCGCCTAACGACAGAGAATGACGTAGTCCGTAATTATATGAGTTGTGCGCTCGAACAATTTGAATAATCGATATCATTTTCTCGTCGTTATGGCTTTCCGTAAAAGAATCAGTCATTCTTATATATCAGATCGCGCGACATTATGCCTGTCATTGCCGCAAGTGGCGACATGTAGAAGTAACAATCTCGCTTGCGTCAAATACTAACGCGCGATCCGTCGCGGCTTTTTTGTTTACATCCCACGTCAATACGACACGATGGGGCCAGAGTGCAAAGTTTTGAAAAACTCGCTAATCATGGTACTTAATCGCATGTGCTCGCTCGCTCGCTCGCTCTCTCGCTTTGCTTGTCACGGACGCACCTCGATCTTCCCGCGATATAAAAAGCCGATGATTCCGTCGACTCTGCCGTCGCGTTCTCATCGATTTACCGTTTCGACATTTCGAGACTCGGGACATTTCGTTAGACAATTCGATTCTCGCCTATGATTATCTCCTGTTTGCTTCAAAATCAACCTCCAAATCATCCCGAGAGAGTTGCCAAGATTTTTATGGCGCTTCCTGTTAGCGAAATTCCCATCGACAGAATCGGATTGGCATGTAAGCTCAAGGATTATGTTGAGCAAACTATAAAGCCGAAGGTACGTACGAGAAGCCGCCCGTCGGATTTCGTCGTAAGTAAATGAAAATTTAACTTCTATCACCTCTCGACGAATAACGAAGAACCACTTGTTTCATTCGCGTCGCAATTCGTCTCGCGACTCGTGCGACAGTTTGGGGACGCGATTCAAAGTTCAATCGAGAATTCGAATGATCCGCGCTCGGTGAAAATTCCGCCGTGAACGTTGCCGCGGTTCTCCGCGGCGCACCTTCGCGTGTGCCAGCCGAACACGCACCTATCTTCAGGCCTATTCGGCCCAATTGCACTCTCTGCACTCCGTTCTTTTCCCGTGTCTTCCCGTGATGCCCGGATACGTCCGGAGAATGCCGAATTTAAATGCACGCAGAATTTCGGAAGATCGACGATCGTCACGTAAACGACGGTCTTTTAATTCAATAAAAATCGCAGGTACATCGATCCACGCGCCGGCCGATCTTCCGGGCCGGCGGCAGGTGTTTTGCTCGCGTCGCGAGCTTTTGGAGCGCGCTTGCTCCGACGATCGAGCATCGCTGAATCACGGATGCTTGATCGCTACATTGTCGTAACGCACGAGCGATATGGCGAAAAGGTGAATCCCGAGTCGAGAATCAACTCGTCCGTGGCGAACCACTTCCGCCTCTCCCTTCTCCTCCCTCTCTCTCTTTCTCTCGCTCGAGCTTTTTCGCTCTCTCTCGTTCACTCGCTCGCTCTCTCTCTCTCTCTCTCTTTTCCATCTTCTTACCTTATTCTGCAGTACATCGATGAGTACATAGACGAGTAACGTGATCTCCTCCTCATCGGAGCCGAGCGCGTTCCCCTGGAGGCCAGCGGTCGCCACGTAAAGGACGACCAGGTGAGTCGATGAGCCTCCTCCTCCTCCTGCTGTCGCTCCTGCTCCTCCTGCCGTCCTTATTCCCGTCGTCTGCATCGTTCCCGTGCGAGTTCTCACGAGTTCCCACGAATCGAGTCTCCTCCTTCCCCTGCTAACGACGTGATTTCACACCTTGTGAACTACTCGGCGCGACGAACGTCTTCCGCGGGGTACGACGATGGCACTCTCACACTCACGGTAACGTCTCGCCGCGTCCGGCGTCGAGAATTTGTAGACGAACGAAGGACCGACCGATCTTCCAGGTGTCTCTCTCCCTTTCTCTTTCTCGCTCTTTTTCTCCCCCGTTGGCGTCACTGGTTATTCACCGATTATCCGCGAAGCGCGACATGCTTCCTACTGCTCACGGCGATCGGGCCACGAAGCGGGTTTGAGGTTATGAATCGACGGCGATCTCCAACCGAGATAACGACACCTTCGCGAACACGCGAGCGACCGCTCCGCGAAACCGGAGTCCGCGGACAGGATCGATTCCCGGTCTCGAGACTGGTCGCGTTCTCTCCTCGTTTCTCTTCCTCTTTCTTTCTCCGTCTCTCTCTCTCTCTCTTCCCCTCTGTCTCTTTTTACTCGTCGGTTGGACGTTCGCTCACGGTCGGACAGAGCGCCGTCGAACGTCGCAAGGTGTTTCGTGCAGCACTGGCCGTGCGTCCCCCCGGCCGAGCGTCGCGAAGCGAACACGTCGTCGTTGCCTCACCTGGCGACTGCGCGTCGACGTTGCCCCTCTCCCGTTGGCTAGTCCTTGCTTGCACGGCGTCTTATGGGGGATAAAGTAGGGGAAGAGAAAGAGAGAGAGAGAGAGAGAGGACAGGTAGGGAAGGGGGGAGAGAAAGAGAGAGAGAAGGAAACGCGGTTGCGGAATGGTTCTTGTTCGTTAAATGGCAAAAACAAATTAATATCTAGCGGGATTTCGGTCCACGTTAATGACGAGTTGGCCGCAGGTTGCGTTAGACGAAGATATCAGGAAGCAACATTTCAAGGGTTGAGTGTAGGGAGCAGAAGGAAACGGGAGAGAGAGAAAATGAGAGACAGAGGAGGGAGAAAGAGAGAGAGAGAGGAGGGAGTACTTGTTGCGCGCCATGTGAAGGTCTTGTCGGGCGAATAGCAAAAAAAAGTAAAAAGAAAAAAGATAATAAATATCGAGCGGGATTTGAATTCACGTCAATAACATGTTAGATATATGCAGAGATATTAAATATTCAGGAGTTACGTAGCGTGAGCGGAAGGAGAGGGAGAACGAAAAAGCAATACCTGTTGCGCGCCATGGAGCAATTTTTGCTGAGAAAGCGGCAAAAACGGATTGACGTCTAGCAGTGGAATTTCAATTTTCGCATAATGGCGATACAATTTCGATGAAAAAGCACGTAGAAGGTATATAAAAGTAAAGACAAAAAATCACTCTGTAATAGCAGCTATCGCAAGTGAAAATTACAGAGTGAAGATAGCAGCGACGCGCAGCGATAGATACGAATGGTGTGTGTGTGTGTGTGTGTGTGCGTATGCATATCGATCTAACTAAAGATGTCGTGCTTTCACAGCGAACTTTGAACTGTCGACGTATATTATAACGACATTACTATATATATATATATAGTAATGTCATATATATATATTCTGCTTGCGAAAATATAGCTGAGGTTGGAATCAAAAAACCTGGAAGAAAAAGGCATTGAATGTCTACCTGCTCACCTGAATGAGAGGAGAGGGAAAATGGAGACAGGCCGAGCGAGAGAAAGACAGAGAGAGAGAGAGAGAGAGAGAGATAAACAAGGAGAGATAGAGGAAGGAAGAACTGAAAAGAGGAGGAAGAAGCGCGGTATCAGCGAGATCAGTGCGTGGAAAATGTAAAACGGCGCGAACGGCATACAGGATGATCCCCTGGCATCGGCAGAAGCGATCAGCCGCGGTCGTCAGTCGGGAGCCAGATGCGGCGAGAGTGACGGAAATCGCGGCCGGGCCAGATTAGAACGGCAAAGGGAAAGGCAGATCAAAGTGACGCGCCAGGTGCGCAGAGCGACCCTCCACTCGCAACGCTCTCGTTGCGGAGTCCCCGTTGGCTGGCTGCTCGTCCGCTACTACCTGGCAGAACCTGGGGCAGCTCGGAAAAAGTGAGGCCTGTGTGCGTATGCAAGAAGTACATCGCACCGGCGGGTGAACCCCGACGCCGCCACATTTGTCTCGTGCATGGCGGACCACCGAATGCGCGCGCGCGCGCGCGCGCACGACACATTCTCCGTCTCGACGCAGTCTATCGCCGTCTTCCAGGCGCGGATGATACATGCGCCGCTCCCGATGGCGCCATGCTTTTCCTCCTCCCTCCGCCGATATCCGCTGGAATTCCGGCGGATATACGCGTCCCTCTGGCAAGAGCGTCACGTAAATCGCCGGCCGATGAGAGAGAGAGAGAGAGCGAGTTCGTTCGGTCAGGAAAATGGCGCGCGGTCGCGCTCAGGTACGTGTGTTTGGTGCACGACGACACGTGCAACGTGCCGTCGACGATGTCGATGTCCCCGATACGCCGGCTCCCTTCGCGTAATCGCGATCGCGGCCTTGCCGCTTGGACGGACGGACGGACGGACGAGCGAGCGAGTGGTTCCGTTCGACGTCCGTTCTCGTTGTTGCTTTTCTCTTCGCGGAGCGTTCATTCGGCGAGAGAGAGAGAGAGAGACGCGCGCCACTGGAGTCGCGGAGCGGAAGGGTGGCGCTCATCGCGGCTCGACTCGAGGTCGGAGCGTCGGATTCGCGATATCCGACTGATATCCCGTTTTTGATACCATCTGTAGTTTGAATCTAATCGACGATTGACTCAACGGAATTGACCAATCGCATCGATCATCAGTTCAGCTAACGATGCGACTGGCCAATTCCGTTGAGTTGATCGTCGATTTGATTTAAACCATAAGCCCGTTTGTTGTGAATTGAACTAGGGCTGATTGTTCCGACTTCTTGGTAAGGGCCAGTTTTGCAACCTCTGGTTGACGTAATCCTCTGATTATTTCCTTTGGAATTGACCAGTTGCATTTGTCGTTAAGCAGAACTGATCAGAAATAGCCAAACACGGTCGGTATTTAACCGATTAGGTTAACCGACGAGGTTGTGAAACTGGCCCTAAGATTTACCCCGACAGGTGCCTAATGGACAGACTGATCAACAACAGCTATTGGTGTTTACCTAACAGATACCTGTCGGGTAAATCTTACCAAGAAGTTGGAACAATCGGCCCTTGTGCGGCGCTTGGAATTTCGTTTATTTCCTCTCTTCAACGCTAATTTACATACTTGTCGCTCACTCGAAAGGCAAGAAGCGTAATCTAGTTCGACTAAAACTAACAAATCTCGTAACGGTAGAGAAAAGAGCTAAAAATAAAGCTAAGGATCGGCTCATCACATCTACATTAACTTATGCCCGTTTCTACGATCATGGTTTAAATCCTATCGACGATTAACTTAACGAAATTGATCAATCGAATTGATCGATTAGTTGAACTGATCGATGCAATTGGTCAACTCCGTTGAATTAGTCGTCGGTTAGATTTAAACCATAATGCTAGAAAACCGGCATTAATCGAGCGATTAAGCGTCAACGACAAATGGTCAATTCCAATGGAATATAATCGATCAAGTTAACCAAAATTGATGAGACCAACCCTGAATCCGTTTCGGGTGCTTTCGCGCCTGGAAGCATCGCTTTACCTTCCTTCAGTACGCAGAAACCGACGAAGATGGAACGACGCTTTCAGCACGAAAGAGTCTGGAAGGAACTTAGCCTGAAAATAGCCCGCGAAGGAGGTCTCCGCCGAAGTTGGCGGAGATAACGAATCGATACTTTCCATCGCGGATCACGCTCGCGTGGAATCGACGCGGGTTAACGACGGGTGCCTGTTAAAAACATCGGCGTAATTGTGGGAGAAAGTGCGGAAAATGCCGACGAAAGCGGCCGACGTATCGCGGCGCAAATCGCGCAAATTGATTCTGTCCGGTTTTCCTTATCGATTTTTGCGTTCGCCGGATCGGCGATTGTAACGCCGCGCGCACTTGCCGCTCGCCTCACGCGCGGGAAGGAGCGAGAGGGCGGGAGAGAAGGAGAGGGAGCGAGAAAGAGGCGGATAAGATGCGAATATAGCTGCTGGGCAGATTCGGATATAGGATACGTAGGAAATACTCTCCGAGGGAGTGGAGCGCTTAGTTGTAGGCAAGATCGACGGTGTCGCGTCGACCCGGCGTCCGGATTGGCCGGCCACCTGTTGCCTGCCGGCCGCGATTGGTCAGAATCGCCGGCGCGCATCGACCGCCAGGGGCAGGAAGGAAGGCAAGTGCATCGGCGTTCCCGCGCCGGCGCAGGTCCACGATGACGAACCAGGTCCCCGATGACGGCCGTCGCGTCGGCCGGAGAGAGGCGCATTTTCGCGCCAAATATATTGGCAATCGGATGAGCGATTCTCCTGGGATGATCGCTTTTCGATCGTAAGGTCGCCGATCGATAATCACACGCATGACTCCGCTCTTCGAGCGGAGCCACGTGGCTTTCGAAGATGACGAGCTCTATGTGTGTCCGCATTCGTTCACGATGGCGATTCAGCGCGACGTTCTCGTGGTAGCTGCTTTGCGATTGTTTACGCGGAAAAAGGGGATTGGCTGATCATATATTACAATTGAAATTTATTCAGCGAACGGAACATCCAAAATCGACGCATGAGATAATTTTAAGATATCTTTAAGAGTTTTTTCTTTTTTTTAAGAAAACACCCTGAAGAACTCTCAAAGATACTCGAGTAGTTACCAGAGTTTTTAATTATGGGAGCTAAAAACTATCCTAGTAGCAGAATTCATTGGTGATACATTGGTTTAATATTAGTTATATTATTTCATTGGGGGGCACATCGAATGAATGTTGTCCGGCACAAAGTCAACCAGATAGTCAAACCTGTAAAAGCAGATTTTACGTAATATATGCTATACATTTTTTCGACAGTTTACTAGTAGAAATATAACAGGATTTGTCGCAGCAGAGCATGATAATAATCAATCTAATCAATCTAATCAATGTACTACCAGAGTAAGTACAGGGATAAGAAGAATTAGCTAGATTAAGTAAATTTCAGTTGTATCATGCGGACAGCTAACTTTACCTATGGGAACTAATATTCACCCGTGGGAGCTGCTTCTTTTTTTCCGCGTAGATATCGTTTAGATAGAGTTATAATCGTTTAAGTCGCGTCGACGATTCCGCGATGAGACGGAGAGATCCACGATCGTATTAACTCGTAAATAACCATTCGTTCAACGTTAAGATGGCGCACGTCGAGCTTCAAAGTCCTTGGAAAACAAAAAGTGCCCAATTTGCATGAGAAAAAACTCGCTCACGTAACACTCGTTTCGAATCTTTTTCAGAAATCTAACTTGACGAAACTCTTTCGACGTCGAACTACTTGAGAAAAAGAAAGAGACAGAGAGAGAGAGAGAGAGAGAGAGAGAGAAAGAGAGAGAGAGAGAGAATGTCCCGGCGACCATACGAAATATATTATTGAGACTCAAGTTGTCTTCAGGTGCTTTGGTGTATTCCAGAGAAACGTGAACGGAGGCGTATAATGGTAGTTAAGCGCGTTAAAACCTCCGAGAGAGAGGGAGGGAGAGAGAGAGAGAGAGAGAGAGCAAAGTCTGCCTGGATTCCTGTATATCGCCGAGGAGAGCCGGTTTACGATATCGGACTCTGTACCGTCAATACCGCGCTCGCTCGTCCTCCCTCCTCCCCTGGGTATATGTATATATCACATTATTACGATTTAGCTCTTTACCGCTTTTCAAATTCCCTGTATTCCCCTCGTGTTTCCAACGGATTCTACCGTCGGTCGTCATTTTAACGCTGTCTTGCTTTCTTCCCTCCGCACGTAACATGTTTAACACGTAATGTGTTCCGATTCGCACCGGCAAAACGAAAATCCCCGTCGGGGAGACGTCGTCGTCGCGGAATGCGGGAAAGCTAATGAACAATAGATAGAATTAAGCCCGAATCCCCTCTTCCCAGGATTCTCTCGGTTTCCGGATGAGAAGCCTAGAGGAACCGTTGGAAACAACGGCATACTGTGCATACTGATCGGATATATTCAACGGGGCCGAATTCATTCTTCTTTGATCTAAAAGATCGCGAGATTCTTACTTAATGCTGATTAACTTTAGTCAATAGTCCCTCTCTCTCTCTCTCTCTCCCTCTTTGTGTCTTTCCAGGAGAGCGGAGCCTAATGGAGGACCGCTGGGAAGGCGCTGGAATTTTAATCGGCGAAGCTGATGCGAATGTAGTTCGCAATTAGACTCTCGAGGACACGGAGGAGATTATCAAAGGGATTCCACGCGCCGAGGTCGATCCACTTTGGACTCTCTTAGTCGCGCGGTAAGAGGATGGAGAGCGGATTCACCGTTGCGGGGAACTTTCTCTCGAGCTCGCGGCTACATACACACACACGCTCACATGCGCGTATGCGTGTGTGTGCTGCGCCTGTGTGCAACTTTCGAAACGCCGTGACAGGTCTTTCGCGGACCCCCTTCGTTATCTCCGATTATTATTATATTAGTTAGATTGACATTCGCGACATTAATCTGTCGGGGAGTCCCGATGGTAATTTACGAAAATTTGTCAAGAGCCTCGCAAAAAATTCGACGGAAGCGCGACTGTGATCCGCGAGCGCGGGTCGGGGAATACGAGCGGAGTTTTAAATATCACCGGCATAAATTTCGTGTGCGCGCGTGCGCGAGAGAGAGAGAGAGAGAGAGTCATCTCGGAGTTTTTGCTCGGCCGCCGCGTCCTTGGCCCTTGCGGGAACGCTCTTCAACGGCTCTTCAAGCCCCTCGTGGAGCCTCTCACGAGCCACGAGGAAGTCGAGGAAGCTCCGAGGGCGCTCCTCGTTGCGCGCAAAGCGCGGTTTCATGGATATCGCGCGCGCGCTTGCGGACGAGTAGCAACGCGCACGGCGCCGCAAGGAAGCGCGGCTCCCGACGAAGACGGAAGAGAGAGAGAGAGAGAGAGGTGAGAGCGAGCGAAGAAGGAGAGAGAGGGGGGGGGG
>NW_014555229.1:139150-177150 GCF_001313825.1 Dinoponera quadriceps | reverse complement strand
GGGGGGGGGGGGAGAGGGAGAGAGCACATTGTGGTCGCTGACCCGCCCGGAACGTTGACTCCATGTAGTCAGTCCCCCCTTTTCTTATTTTCTTCCATTCTCCGTTTACCGGCCGTCCTCTTGCAACGCGCACAGCGTATACCTTCGATTACGGAGTTACCGCGGTGTTACCTTACCTCACCACGGCTTGCCGCGCGTCACGTCTCGCCTGTTCGCGTCGCCGATGCGTTGCCGCCGCGATTGTGCGTATCCTGGCCGCGCGTTTCTGAAAATCCACCTCCTCCTTGTGGACCATCCCGCTCTGCCGCCGTCGCCGCCGTTGCCGTCTGCGTGTCATGTTACCAGCTTTCCTCGACTTTTCAAACTGACTACTTTCATTTTTAGCCTCTCCCGGCCGTCAGCCGCTAATTTCCGCGGACACGCGCACTATGTGCCTTTTATCGATTTTCCGAATTTTACCCCCTCCACCTTCGTTGGCGGAGAAAGTGGCGAACCTTGGCGGGAAATATGTTAAAGAACGGATCATTTCGGTTTCTGTTCGCGCTTCCCGACTTCGCCGGAGGCGTTTCCGTTTCACGTACGCACGAGGCATCCTTGACATTTCGACGTTCGAAATATTACGTCCAAATTTGAGAAACTTTGTTTTCCGGTGCCCGTGAGTAATGTTATGTTCCTCGTTATATGCGTGTTATATGAGTGTTTAAAATGCGCTTGCTCTTACGTAAAACATCACTGCTGTGTTGTAACTCAAAACCGTAAATGTAAATATCGCCGATCCAGTGAAAGAGCAAGGACTTCGAGTTTTTCGAGAGACCCGGAGAGGTCACTTTTTTCTTTCCTTTTTTTTTTTTTCGTAACAAGGAAACACACACCGACGAGAAGTATGCGCCCTCGGTAATTTCGGCGACGACTTCAGCGACTCGGCGCGTCTCTAGCGTGGAGTTACGAGTACCGTTAGAATCGTTATCGTTCCCGCATCGAGTCTGGGATTCGAGTCCTACTTACTAACGGTACCCATTTATTTCAAGCGGAGAGGGCTGCACCCGTCCTCCCCCCTCCCCCCTCCGGCTCGTTTTTAGCGCGCGAGGGATTCACCGGTTTATGACTGTTTCACGATAATCGCCTAATCGTTATTAACGATCGAGCGGGTCGGAGATGCGGCTTTTTGCCATCGAGCAGCGAGAATACCGACATTCCCTTCATCATCGTGCGACGACGAACCGGCATTCTTGAGAAAATTTCTGCAAGAAATCGGGGTCTCTGTGTTGGCCCGTGAAGAAAGGGGACACAATTGATGAAACGAAGGAAACTTTGCCTCCTGTTTTTCTCGCGAGGTGAAAGGACCTAGACGTGGATATACCTGAATATACCTGAATACACCTGGACTCTTTCTTGTCATTTTTTAGGCCTTCAGATACGAATATTCCAAACTTTCAACGTAGAATATACTTATACGTGTGTAGAATATAAACAAATATTTCACGTCAAGAGATCAAACGTTCGTATTTCAAGAGCAAAGCAACAAAAATATCCACAGGGTAGGTACACGTCCGGGTGCTTTTACCGTTACCAGAAGGCCGTTCTTAGTAAGTAATAACGGCGAATAGAGAAGCCAGAGGGCGTCGAGAGAGAATTTTAAGAAAGAAGTGGACACGTGTATCATTTTATTATTATATTTCACTTTGCTCGTCACGCGCAATTCCCACTCACCTTGTTACACGTCCACGTGGCGAAGCGCGCGCATTCGTTCGTTTGGTCAACTGAACGTCGCGTGTTTGTACAGCAACACGTATCTCCCGTAATTCGATTCCGGGAAATGCGTGTGGAACAGTTTGGCGATCAGCTTGTACGGGCGCAGAAATCTCGCTATCTTGCTCGCAGCGCAGTCGAACGCGATCACGTGAGTGGGCAACGGGACCGCGCTGTTATTAACGTAATTAACGTCGAGCCAAGCCGCCGGATCCGCGAAAAATCGATCCGCCTCGTCCACGTAGTCCCCGACGCCGTTCAGATTCGGCTCGCACGTCAAGAACCTTACGGACGCGTTCACGTGCAAGTGACTGTAGAGCGGTGTGGCGTGGCACGGGGTCAGGATCAGCGTGTCCGTCGGCCGCGAGGTAGGGCTCGCGCGGGCGATCTCGTCCCGCAAGAGTCCCATCGCGTCCAACGCGCCGCGTTGATGAATCAGGGAGAAGTAAAGGCCGGGCATGACGTTGCTGAACACCAACAACGCCAGGGCGGTCTTACGCGCGAATTCGGTGACCTTCGGTAGACGGTACGTGCACGCGGAACTCGTGTAGATGAAGAGCGGCAGGAGCGGCAGTACGAATCGGAATTCCTTGTGGGGCAACAAGGAGTAAACCGTCAAGGTCCAGCCGATGGCTACGAGCATGATCGTCTCGCGCTGGAAGTGAACGATATGTCTGAGTATTCGCCAAGCGGCGAGGAGAAACGGAACGCAATACAGGCCGAGCAGTACCGGCAAACCGGCGAAAATGTACCACAACGCGTGCTGCGTGCCGTACACGCTGCCAATGTCTCCGAGCACGTTCACTCGGAAGAACTTCCACGGGGTGACGACGAGTGTTCCGTAACAGATGCTGTCTATCAGTACGGAGATCACGAAACACGCGCAGCCTATTGCCACATATCGCCCGAGTAACGTCGCTCTCTTCTCCGTGCTTGTAGAAATATGATAAGCGCACAGAGGAAGCCACATGATCGCGCAGGTGGGCCTCGCCATACTGAGGAAGCCCACGATCCACAGGAACTTCACACTTTGCGCATGACTACCCTTCCACGGGAACATGGTCAAGGCTATGGTGGTGCAGGCGGTCTCTACGGTGTTTATCAAGGTCCTGGTGGCGCAGTAGTACCAGTACCAGTTGAGACACAAGACCAGCAGCATCCACTTGCACTTAGTCCACTGGTAGAATCTGTAATCCGCGTAAGCAACCAGGACAGCTTGCAAGACTCGAGGCGATATCATCAGGAGCCACGCGAAGTCTACGGAGAACACAGCGAGTATGCGATAGAGGATCGATATTAAGAATGGATAAGTGTAGCTGCGAATCATCGTCGTCCATTCCCAGGTGAGGTGCCCGTAGCCGAAGGCTGCACGATGAGCCACCTCCAGGGACTGCCAATATTCGTCCGGCACATGGGATGTCTGCACCAGTAACACGGCAGTCAACCGCCATAATATCAGACGAGATAACGTCCCAAGCTTTTTCGGCAGGAGCATCTCGAGCTAATCCGTGCACGTCATTTTTCCGATCGGAAATATACTTCCGGACCACGTTGACGGTGTCTACTTAAAAAGACGGCGCTATGTTACCTGGTGAATAAAGAAATGGAATGGATCTCGGACATACTCCCGATCCGTAATCCCGGCAATCTCATCCGTTAGCAAAAGAAAACACATTTGTGTTATTACCGAGTATATTTCTCGATTAATCTTGCGGTGATCCTCGATCGTTCACCGACAAACTCCGTGGAAAACACTGGCCAAATTAGGTTAGGTACCAGCCGGTAGTCATAGGTCGCGTAGAACGAAGAACAATAGAAAGAACGTAGATCTTGCAACACGAAAGATGTCACTGGCTGAATGAACCCCGTTAAGCCTGTTACACGAATCAGAGCAAAGTTCACTAAATTCAAATTTAGTTAAGTTTGTTCTGATTGGTCAAATTTCAATCCGATCTTAATTCTGATCCGATCTTAATTCTGATCCGTAGTGTGACACGGAAATAAGGTCCGTCCAGCAGACTCGCATTATTACATATGCATGAAGAAATCAACGAATCATAATTCGTGCGAGAAAAAGGTGTCTTCTATATTAAGGCTGGCGGCACACAGGGCTTGTTTTCGTGCCGGACTGCTTGCTGGATAGAAATACTGCGTTCTGATTGGTGCATTTCTAAAAATGGATGACAATACACCAATCAAAACGCAGTGTTTCCATCCAGCGAACAATCCAGCACGAAAACGAGCATGCATCGTGTGCCGCTGGCTTTCAAATTTTCCGAAACTTTCTCGAAAAATCATCGAAGTAGGAACGATTGGAGCGCCATCTCGCATCTGCAACGTCCAAACAAAAACAAAATGGCCAATCGAGCTGTCGACTTTCGTTGACAGGACTGCTTCTTCCCTGCGTCGCGCGAAGACGCGTCGCACCGATGAGCGCGTCGCTCCCGCGGAAAGCGGCGATTCGATTGGCTGTCGTGCAACCCGCCTCTCGCGTCCAACTGAAAGCCATCGCGCTCTTCCAGAAAGAACGAGCGGACGCACACGTCACTTCCTGCCCGTGCGTCGTCGAGGTTTTGTGCGCAAAAGCCGAACGATCGAATCGATTGAACCAGGTCTATATAGATAACGATACTCCTTGGACGAACGGCGTGAAGTCGATAGCATCGTTGCGAGCGAGCGAGCGAGCGGTGGTCGATAACCGATGTTAGGCATCGGTCTCTTCGACGCGAGAAATTGAACTTCGATATCTGCGGAATAATTCATCGACGGGGGAACACGAGGAGAGATAGATATATCGGCGCGAGTGCGCGGCACGCGGTAAATTTGTTGATCCTCTGCAAGGCGGTCGGCGCGGGCTGAAATTGTGCGTGATCCTTCGCGTGATGTTTCTTGGCGCGGCGTTGCGCTTGAAATTATGCAACGAAAGTCCACCATTTTGACGAGATACGGACGATATTATGCGAGGTAGTCCAGGTATGCCGCGGTGGCGTTAAAACGGTGTTGTTGCATCGAGCGTCGTTCCTCTGAGAGAAAAGTAACAATACACACGCACACATACACGATAAACAGCGTCAATGCCGTGGCGTTGAGCCCGCCTGATATGGAGAGCAACAACAAGCAATCGTCGCCGTTGAACAGCTCGATGAAAGCGAGCATGTTGGAGGACAGCAAAGACAGCAAAGACATGCAACTGGTATTGGCGAAAATGATGGAAGAGAAACACACGTTCACGTATAAGAAACTTGTCGTGCCGATGTCGATGAGGAGTATTTATTGGAAATTCTTTGGGTTTCCAGCCACGGACGATGGTGATATCCTCACCAAGGTGAAGATTGTATGTATACTGTGCAAGACCCAGATTGCGTACAATCGCAATACGAGTAATCTGCGTATGCATCTGCAGAACAAGCATGCCCAAGAGCTGCTGGAACTCGAGCTGACCAATCCACCGCGTAAACAGGGGCAAGTTGTCCCTCAGGAGACCAAGGAGCGCAGGCTGCAGAAAAGACTGCTGAAGGGTCTCAGTCCGGCGCAACATATTTACACCACCAACGTGGACGGCACCGTTCAAATAGACGGTGACATACAATTTGTCACGGATCCTAATATCAATCTGTCCAATATTGAGGATGACATCACTATCGGCCAACCACTGAGAATGATGATCAAGGATGGACCCAGCAACAATAATCAGAACGTAGCTTTCCTCATGTCGGAGGACAATGGCACCAGCCAGTCCAGCATAGACGGAAAGACCGTGTCGGATGCTATAGCTGAGTTCATCATAATGGACCTGCAGTTGCCGGAAGTTGTGGAAGGTCGTGGTTTCCAGAGACTGGTGGCTACTTTACGTTCACCTTGTGAGATCCCCAGTAAGAACAAATTGGAGGAGGAGATCATACCAAAGATATACGACACCTTCCGGGACTCTGTGTTAGAAGTGCTGTCGGAGATTACCTCGGATGTAGGAATGACGATCGAGGAGTGGAAATCGATCTCGGACGAGAGCTTCATCACAGTGTCGATTTATTATCAGAATCCCGGCGAGGCGGCCTTGGAGTGCAAAGTCTTGAGTACCATTCACGCGCCGTTGGACTGGGACGAGTCCCAGTGGGGTAATATTTTGGATCTACTGCTGTTCGAATGGCAGATCAAGATCGAGAGGATAACAGCGGTGGTCGTCAGCACCTCGAGAGTAGAATTACACAACGCATTGAGGAGCCGTAATGTGACTGTAGTGCCATGTTTGCTCTATTCTTTACAAGTATGCGCGCAGGCTTGTTTCGAGGATGCCGAAGTAGCTGCGATATTGTCCAAATGCCGAGCGGTCATTGGAATGATTATAAGTCATCCAGCCGCGTTTGCGACGTTAAGCATGCAAGAACAAATGTCAGAGGTATCTTTGCATAAATAGCTTATATATTTGTTTAGTTATAATCCAGTGTATGTGTGTCGATTATCTAGTGTGTGATTCATTACATTAGAAGAAACAATACTTCACAAGTATTTCATAATTTCGTTACTTTTGTTGTAGCAACTGGAGGAGAACACAATGCAGATAGATTACCCCACCGTTTGGATGTCGACGTACACGATGCTGGAACAAATGGTTGCGCGTCGTAACATAATCACATCCATCTTGGAAAGTATAGAAGGTATAGATCAGGAAGTATTTGAGCTCACCGGCGAACAATGGAAGATCATGCAGGATCTCGTGAATGCTCTGAAACCATTCAAAGTTACCATTATGACGTTGAGCGAGGAAAAAATGCCTCTGATATCGTTGCTGAAGCCTTTACTTTGGCAACTCGTGTCGTCGCATCTCAAAGTGAAGAACACCGACAATGATGTCGCCAAAACGTTCAAAGAATCCTTGTCGAACATGTTATGCGAACGATATTCCAGTAACGACATCTCGTTACTACTGCAAATTGCAACTACTTTGGATCCGAGGTAAATCTCGTCGTTTGGTATCTTTTTGAACTAACTGTATTATTTTCGTTTTTATATTATCACTGTTTTTTCCTTCAATTTTACGTGGAATACAGATTCAAACAATTGCCTTATGCCACGGAGGAGGATAAAAAGATGGTCGCTAACCCTATAAAGGAAATGCTGACGAAGCTGATTCAGGAGGAATCCGGGGAAAACGGTTCTGTAAGGGTCCAAAATGAACCACCAAGTAAAAGACCCAAATCAGGTAGGTTCTCAGCAGTGTTGCTATATCCAGGAATTTATTCCTAAATTTGGGGCTTTGAGGAAATCCTAGGATACGGGGAGAGATTTGATAAAATTTTAATTTATAGGGATCTTAAGAATTATTCAAATTGGAATTAAATTTTCGAAAATCGAGGGATTTTTTGCCTGGGTTAGGGATAAAGTACAGGAATTTCTATTATTTTTTTTTCATGTTGCGACACTAGTTCTTAAGCTGTGATCAGCATGTGACGTAACTCCAACAGCGATATGAAACATATACTGAAACGAATATTTGGTTATAGGAGGCATGATGGAGTATTTTCTCGGTAACTATTGCATTACGAAGAACGGAGTACCCGCGGAGAAGAAAGCGGATCTGGAGATTGTCCAATATCATTCGGAATCGACGGCACCTCTAGACTGCTGTCCATTGCAATGGTGGGCCAAGGTGTCCGCAAAGTGTCCAAATCTCGGGAAACTAGCGAGCAGGTATCACTGCGTACCTGCCTGCTGTGCACCGCCGACACGGATACCGGCGGACGTGCAGATCCTGTACGACTCTAGGCGAGCCGCGATACCACCTCATTTAATCGACAAACTCCTCTTCCTACATGGTAATCACACGGTGTGAAGAGGGTTTTTTTTTTTTTTACTTATTCTTTACCTTATCCATCCTCTACGAGAAACTGTTCGAAAGAGTGCGTGCTGTGTATGTGTATATGTGTCCAGTAAAATATGAAGTATCTTCATGAGGAATAGAAACAAACTCGCATTATAATATAATACGGGATTCGAGTAATGTGCACGCACGCGAAGGAGAACTCTGTGTATAGATGTATAATACGAGAATTAAGTCATATAATGTGTCGTGTGTGTGTGTGTGTGTGTGTGTGTGTGGTGTGTGTGTGTGTGTGTGTGTGCGCGCGCGCGCGCGTGTGTATGCGTATATCGCATAAGTATAACAAATTTGAAATATGTTTTCAATCGTATGTATTTCGTTGATTACAGTTACAGATTTGATACAGATACTAAATTGTGATTGACAAAGCGTATATTGAAAACATCTTAGGGTTGTACATTTGGATTACTTTAATAAAAATATTAGTTCAGTTTTACCAAAGCTTAATACGTTCTACTATTTTTCGATAATTTCGTACCGTTAAATTAGGGAACAGTTCGTTATAACTGTCGTGGAGGTTTCTACATGGTCAACTTCTATCGTGTCTTTATTTTTATCTATTGATAGACTGTATATTTCATGAGAAGTCAAGACGTACGACAAATCTGATAGAATACTTGACAATGTAATTTTTTACCTCGATAATATTGATGATACATCAAAATGATTAAAATTAAGTTGAAGGTATATATAATAGCGAATAATAGCATTTATATGCGTCGATTTAATCTTACTCGTCTTGTTTCTTGTAACTGCGTTATACATAATTACGAGGAGCGCATAATTTTACATTATTATGATATGTAAACAAATTTCGTAATATCTTCTGTTAGATGAAAATACCACAAATATTTTTCTTCGATATTCCTTGGTAAGTATTCATTGTAATTGCACAGTTGTATATAATGCGAGAGAAAGAGAGAGAGGAGGGAGTTGTTTCTTGTCATTATATTGCATAATGTAACTTTAATTGATATTAATCGCTACCAATATATAAGTTATTTTAGTGATTTTCGGAATTATGCATTTAACGAAAAGGCCAACACTTGTGATATTAACTTACGTTTTAAAATTCCGCGATGATAGAAATATTATAGAGAATATAATTAGTATACATTACCAAATAATTTTAATTATTGCACTGAATATCTTTATTAATTACACAATTTATGTCATGCAATTACTATGAGTAAACAATACACGAAATAATTTTCCTTATATATACNTCGTGATATATATATACATATATGTACATATAAATTATATATATATATATATATATATAATTAACTAATTAATTCCTTATATATATGTATATAATTATATATATAATTTAACTTTATACATCTAACGTATGTATATGTGTAAATATTATGAGACCCATGGCACACAAAAATGTAAGCAGCAAATTAATTAACCAACATTACAGTCAATTATTCCTCTAAAAAATAATCTAAGAACAATCGACTATGGTTGGTCAATTTACTATTAATATTTTTATGTGCGTATGTGTATGTGCACCATGGGATTCCAAGTATAAAATATTTGATTATCCAAATTTAGAAATCGATCTATTTTCATATATAAATTTATAAGTTACACGAATCTCATTATTACCATGCTGTGTAAGTTTAATGTATATTTGTATAAATATAAGTGCAATATATAAATAGCTTAAATATTCAAATTATATACAATTGCATCCTTCATATATGCTGCTCAATTTTATTCACGTGTAATTATTCATGAAATACTAAGCTGCTTTTGCAACCAAGCGGAACCTCTGTAAAATCTTGGGTCACCGATTCTCAAGGAAGCCCTCTTGTAAAAGTAATAATACAGTACTGCAACTTTTAGAAAATTTAATATTGTAAAATGCTTATCGAAAGGATATTCTTTTCAAGCATTTCTGAAGTTGCGTACCTGTTCTATGCATGGAATAAAGAGTATGAAACCCTCTCGTCCAATAATGCTTTAATGGCGCTGACCAATGTATGGTAATGTGCCATGTGTGTAAACTAATGGACAGTATCATGTATACAATACATAGTATCAATGTTATACGGAATCTCGTATACAGCAGTTGTATCAATCCTGCCTGAAAGGCAATTTTTTTTAGATATTTCTCTTACATATAAGACTATAAATAGGTAAATAAGTTAATAAGTAAATAAGTACTCACCTGGAAAATATAAGTAGAGAAGAAATTGACCAAGAGTAGCGTCAGATTCGCAATAAGACAAAAATCTTGAATTCTAAAAAGAACATCGTATCGTGTAGCAATTAAGTATAATTGTTTAAGTACGAGATATGAATATAAAAGCGCTACAAGATTTACACACACGTAAAGCACCAGTAAATCCGCCGGATGCTGCCTGGAGAAGCTTGCGAACGAATTGACAGAAATATCGAAAAGTAATATAGCGTACTGCAATATCACGATCGCCGTATACTGCTTTGTATTTAGAGTATTCATTTACCACCTGCAAAAGCTTTCGTAAAATATGAAAATTAATTACTATGCATTTGTGAGAATTTCGTTGTATCGCTCGAAATGGAGGTACACAATTGGTTGCTATGACAATACTACCGTACAAATTGCAGGGAAATTACAGGGACTTTCGAATTTGTCCCGAACGCGGCGACACTGCTCGTACCTAACCTGTTCTTATCGCGAACTATTCGCGCAACTTTTGGCGCGAAGTGTTTGACAGCTGAGAGAAAGGTTAAAGTCAACAAGTTGCTTCTCGTGATAACTTACTTCGCTCTTATTTATTGTACCGTAATAAGATCGTAAAAGGATCGTCCGTCGGCTTCAATCGAGACGATGAAGTGCATCACTCCTGAAATTTCGTGGCATAATCGCGATCCGGTGCTGAGCGTTGACATACAGAACGGTTCATACAAAAATAGGGAAGGACAAACGTTTTGGAGAATCGCTACCGGAGGAGCGGATTATCACGTTTTGGTAATATAATTATGAATAACCACATCACCCCTGTCTTAGAAAAGATTTTATTCAAGCGTAGAGAGAAAATGTCGAAATTGAGTTTTCATTGCAGGTGTTGCCTTTTTTTTTTTTTTTTTTTTTTTCTAAACAGTTTTGACATCTCTTTTTTCTAAACAGTTCTGATCATGTAGTAGTATTGATGATAAACATTTTTCGTTAATGTTCCATCTAAAACGACTGATTTAATAGTGATTATACATTCAGGAATAATCCACAATGTATAATTTTAATGTTTCTATACAGATTTGGCACATAACAATAACGGAATGCAACGGTGTCACTGTGAACTATGTAGCAGACTTGGAACGTCATCAGAAGGCAGTAAACGTGGTGAGGTTTTCCCAGTCCAAAAAGATCTTAGCATCGGGAGACGATGGTTAGCAATTAATATACTTATATATTATTTGATACGCAGTTTTTTCTTCCTCATGTATAAATATATATATAGATTAATATTCATGTTAACATATTATTTACAGAATCTGTTATTATCCTGTGGAAATTGAAAGAAGGACATGACTATTCTCTACCTTCAGACACTGAAAATAAGGAACAATGGGCTTCTTGGAAAGTACTGAAGGGCCATATCGAAGATATTTACGACATCAGCTGGTCGCCAGACTCTAATTTCCTAGTTTCTGGTTCTGTGGATAACACTGCTATACTGTGGGACGTTAAGAAGGGCCGTAATATCGCGATATTATCAGATCATAAAGGCTTTGTGCAAGGAGTCTCTTGGGACCCTTGCAATCAATATGTGTGTACTATTAGCACAGACAGGTATGTGTTTCACTCTGTGTGTGTGTATATGTGTGTAAATTTCAAATTATAAATATCTTTTAAACTTCAACCCTGTCAATTACGACATTTTGCACACTTCAGAAATATCATTCGTACAATAAATTAATATTTGTAATTATTCGTACGAATGTTTGTGTGACAAAACTTACTGTTTCAGGCAGTGCCGTTTAATAGACATCGCCAAGAAGAAGGTCGTTCAGCGTGTTCATAAGTCCAAAATCCCAACGCCGCCGGGCCATCCGTTGGAAGGGAAGGTCGTCCGTTTGTTTCACGACGACACGTTCAAATCTTTCTTCCGCAGGCTAACTTTCACCATAGACGGCTCACTGATTATCGTGCCATCCGGAATAATCGAGCCGCAGGAGACCACCGGCAGCATATCGAACGCGACGATCGTCTTTTCCAGGCAAAATATGAAAGAGTCAGTATCCGGGATTTCCGCTCCGGAAGTTCGTTCCGGAAGGGGCGACCGCAACCTTAACGATCAAATCGTCCTTCTTTCAGGCCGTTAATGATCCTGCCCACTCAGGACGAATGTACCATAGCTGTACGATGTTGTCCCGTGTACTTTGAGCTGCGCAAGGACGGCCCGGTTTCCGTGATAGCGCTGCCTTACAGGATGGTGTTCGCCGTTGCGACACAGGACTCCGTGTTGTTTTACGACACGCAACAAACCTGGCCGATCGCCATGGTATCGAACATTCATTACGGTAGATTAAACGACATTTCGTGGTACGTTATTCTTTTATTTACACGGGAATTATCTCTTTGGTTTAAGTACATAATTCAAATAATAAGCAAAAATCTGAAATATAAATTAACAATAAGAATGGAAAGGAAAACAAATAGAGGAAGAAAGCAAAGTAACAAAAATTGCCGGCGGAAAAATCTAAGCTACAATAATAATAATATGAAAGAAAAAAGAAAAACAATTAATGAAGAGTTACCGGACGTAATCGCCGCGTTATCTGCCGTTCGAGTCGACTGGTCTTAAATTCTCTCCCATCTCTATCTCTCTCTCTCTCTCTCTTTCGTAGGTCCAGCGACGGACGAATCGTAATCGTATCCTCGAGCGACGGCTACTGTTCCGTGATACACTTCGACGAGAATGAATTGGGCCAGATTCACACGGTGAAAGAGCCTGTGAATCCGCCGAAGGAGATGCCGAAGAGCTCCGGCAAGAAATCTACGAGCGTTAAAGGCAAAAATAGAGGGGTCTCGGCGATCGACGTTGACGAGAGCGCGATGGACATCGATATCGCGCGGTTCAACGTCGCTAGAGCGAACGATCCTCGTCCCGAGAAGAAACCGGCCGAGAAGAAGAAGAAGAAGTCGTCGGAAGACAAGATCGTTCGGAATCACGGGCGCGGCGACACGGAGAAAAACAGCAAGCCGTCGACGGAGAAGACAGTGAACAAGTCGAGCGAGGAAACCGCCGGGGAAGAGACGGAAGATATCAAGTTGGTGTATCACGAGGACAGCACCGACGATGCGGCCAAGTATGCCAAGAAAGCTGCCCCTGTGACGGCCACCGTCGTCGCACCGATCAAGTGCAACAAAGCACCGAGACGAGTGCAACTGATAACCCTGTCGAGCCCGAGGGAGCTGAAGAAACAACAATAGCTCGTTGCGAAGAAGCAGATGGATCTCTTCCGAGACTCGTTGTTGCGGGGACGGTTTCGCAAGCTCTTTTCGCCAACGAACCGTCCGCCGGGTTTTTTTTTGTAGCCGCCGTTTACAACTGTTTTTATTATAATTAAGAATACACCAGGGGGAGGAGTTGCGAGAGAGCGTCTCGACGACGTTATTGTATAATACAGAGAATCGTGGATATATATTCCGAGCTGTAAATTGCACACACGTGTAGTTTCCTTCTTCATACATAAGCTACTTCATCCTTGAAGCTCGGGCAGGGAAGCCGCGCTCTTTTGTACCTTGAACCTTCTCGTTCCCTGAGAAACCCATCTATATAACCGGCCTGTATGTGTGTGCAGCTGTATGCGCGCACACACACACGCATACAATCGTCGTGCTATAGCAAGCATAGAGCGATCCGTGTCGCCTATGATTCCGCTACACAGATATCGCATATATATATGTATATATACATACATATATGCATATAGATATATATATGTGTATGTAGTGCTGCTGCTATTAAATGGCGAAGCACCAGTGATCAGACCATCGGCGAAGTCAGACAGTGATCGAGTCGTGCCACCAACCGACGCGCTGCTTGCTACCGGATACACACGACTGTAAAAAAAGAAAACATGGTGAGTGCCCGCTTTTCGTTTTCCCACTCGTTTTCGACGTCTCGAGTATCCTCGATTATCGCGTATTTGTTTCCGCGCGTTTGTATCGATAGGGAAAAAAAGAAAAAAAAGCTTTCCATCGTCCGAATTCGCAATCGAAGCGCGCGGGTTTTACGCGGAACGAGAAGAAGAACTCGTTGTCTCTCGGGTTGCTTGTGTGTTGTTCGGCAAACGCGAGAAAAGGATATTCGCTAATGTTAAACTAAAGCGTACTAAGAGCCGCTCTATCTACCGTTTTATTCTTTCATTGCCACGTCGATGTTTGAAACGGAGCCTTTCCTGTGCGCGCATTGATCCGCCCGCTAGTCGGAAAGAAAGAGAAAAATCGCGCGCGGTGAAAATGTACTTATGATATTTTTTCAAGAGCGAGATATTTGGAACTTGCAACGACGTCATGATGCGCGATGATGCGCGAATTCGTATAAACATCACAATAACAGGAATTGATCGGGTCCTTATATGACAACCACTGTCCCGAAGCGTTATAACATGCACGCGACATAAAGTAAACGAAACGTACGGCTTGGAAAGTATAATCGTAGCACCGCGTATTCCCGCGAATAAAATTTCTTCGAGTGCGATTGCAGAGCTTACAAGACACGACTAAAAGTTCGTTCGAGCGCGCGAATAAGGCGAAAGAGTCGAAAGAAAAGTAAATTAAAAGAGCTTAAGAAGAAAATTTAAAATAAAAAAAGCCGAGCAAAAAATATGTTCGGGAAGGATACACAGAAAAAAATAGTATTAAATCACACACACGCAATGATAGATATTCTCATATATAAATAAAAATATTATCATATTCTTAGATGATTCTTACAAGATTCTTAGTCTTGGACTGAATGCAAGAACTTGCATTGATACAAATTCAATCAAATCGAGATTAAAAATCTTGTAAGAAGATTACAATATTCTTGTTTACACATAAGAATATCTGTCATTGATTTAAAACTAATTTTGTTTTTCGTGTACACTCGATAAAATTTGCGGATTTACCGAGTGTAAAATTTCGTAAAAATGCTTAAATGTGTTATTTTTTCATCAAGATTTTTCTTCTTGCTTTTATACACCCTTTTTTTGATTAGTTGAAACTGAAATCTTTGAAACTTCGAAGGGAAACGTCGATCCGGAAACAATTATTTTTCGCTCTTATACTACGTGATTACAGTTCTTTTTACGTAATTCTTCTATTATACGTATAGTTCGAGAAAAATTCCCGATGCCTGAAGGTTATTGGTACATTTTTTAAACTACACGCGAAACTTGAATTACGTCGATACACGTTATAAATGCAAATTGCTTAAATCTACGGCTTAAATACGTGTAGTATAAAATCATCTTTTCCTCCTCGCAATCTTTACGATCGTCGAGATCTTTTCATCCTACAAAAAATTATTTTATCAAAATAAGCAGATAAAATGTAAAGAAGAAAATATGGCGAAACTAAATATGGTTAAACCAAACTCCTCGCAATCGCCGATTCAAACGTGATTCAATAAACAAGAAACATTAAGTCAATCTTTCGAAACATTGATTTTACGTGAAATTTATAAACATTTTGACATGATATTTGGTAAATATATTTAAACTGCAATATTCCAATATATTAAAATTATAGCATAGAAATATTATTCTTAACGTTTGGGTCAAACATTGTTAACAATGACGTTGTATGTATTAAAAATTACTTACTCGAAAACGTTACATGTTTAAAATGCATAAAACGTCATTGTAATAACGCTGTCTTTAGGATTTCTTGCTTACCGAGGAGCTTTCATAAAAAGAATTCCGATTTGCAAAGTGCATTTCTCGAGTGTGCCGGCTGAAAAGCGAACATTTCAAATGATTAATCAACGATATCCAATCATAACGATATTTTCCAGTCTCCTGCCATATTTGGTGATCCATATTCGACCCAGGTATTACTCGATCGTCGTGTGTGCGTGCCTCGTAAATGCGATTCCCTCACTCTCACACACACACGGGAGATCATCTCTTCGGCGAATCGCGGAACCGTGTCACATGCACGTGGCGTACAGTGCTTGACGTTCGATTAAGCTGCTATGGTTACAGCGTGTCAACCTATAAAAAATCGATTTTTACCGTCACATGCAGATAGAGAATGTATAATATCGCAGGAGTAGGAAACAACACATTGTCTATGCTGCATAGACCGGCGAAGTAGGCCGGCTATAGGCATGCCGATATAATTGTACACACACTTTTAGGACGCGGCTGAAATATTAAAGAGAGACACGTCAGGTCAAGGTGGACGCTCCTCCACCTTCACAGACGTTGTTGACGGCACTAAAGCACCGCTTTAGTCGACGATGTATCGGCCCCCCAGTCAGTAATCACACCCTGTTGAGCATAGTTCCATGCTCGGTCAATTAGGTGCTGTGCTCGACAGATCTGACTTGAGCTCGATCGGGTTTTTGGGGTAACTCTTAACGTGAAGGGCCTCCCTCTGGCGTGGAGCATACCGTTTGTTTCCCGTTCTTGATTTTTATTAAATTCACTGTAGCGAGAAATTCACCCGGATACGGCTGGACTTCAAATTCCGATGGTGATCGCTCGAAACGGAATGTCGGAATATTTTCGATATGAATGAAAGTCGCATAATTACTCGAAATATTTCGGGACGGAAATTTTGTATTCGAATAAGTCAAATATTTGCCAAAAAATGAGAGGTTCATTGCTGTTATTTCCGATCGATCGAGAGAAGTGCGAAATGGACGAATAGAAACAAATACTCAGACGGCGTGAAACCTACAGCCGGGATATAAGACGTCTTTAAGGCGTCTTAAAGTCGTTCGTAAGTAAGACGTCTTATGTCCTGATTTTAAGTTTTGTCTGGGTACAAACGGAAGAGAGAATTGATCAATTGTAAAGTTAAATTCCGTCATCCAGTAAACACCATTAATGTTATTCCCCATTTAACGATGTAATTGTTACATACAATACAATGTTATACTGCACTTACATCGTTGAGTGGGAAGTTATGACATCGATATAATGTTACTGTCACCCAGTGAACACCGACCAACAGTAATATAACGTCAATATTATAATTTCTCGCTCAACAATGTAATATAATGCAATATAACGCGTGTGTTATGCAACTGTTACATTGTAGTTATTGCTTGATACATGTAATTCGTTATACAATTCCCTAACTTGGCAAAATAAATTCTCATTCTCGTCAGACGACAGTTAGTCCGAGAACGCCCGTAAAGCAAGAATTTTGTCAGGAATACGAGAAGTCGAATGCGTTCTACCGGGATTTATAGCTATTAAATTTACACAACTATGGAGTATTCAGCCAAATTAAGTGTGTGTCTGGTGCAAGGATACCATTAATTAAATTCACGTTAATCAACACAAAGTGAACTTTGCGCGTGTCTCGACAGTATTGTGTTTAGCTATCACTTTTCTTGTCTGTATAATTTTTACCGTGTATGTTTCGAAGTGCCATTTTTGGTGTGCAATTTTTCACAAGTGTGTATCGGTGATTACCGTGCATCTGATCTGTCTAATCATCTGATCAAAAGCGAAACGAGGCTCTCTTTTCGCCCGGAAATGGCGAAGAAGGTAATTCACGCAAAGCTCTCGTAATGAGATTTGAACGTCGGTTACTCATTGTCGATTTGCGTGCGTTATGCATCGTCCTTTACGAGTTTATAAACGCGGCAGTGGCTGTCGTGAATATTTTACGATGCACGATGTGGCAATCGTGGCTAAACGTAGCACGATACAGTAATATGCGACAATACTGGTAATGGAATGGTCTCGTTCTTAACGTACGACATGTTTATAAGATCATTCACGATATTGAGACTACTTCGTTTACGTCGAACAATAACACTCAATCAAACAAATCGTAAATCGTATCCTTTTTGAATTTCAAATTTATCTCTCTACGTGTTGAAACGGAAAATGACGATAAAAAACTGTTTGCTGTTTGAACAAATATAGGCTGTATTAATTTTAATTTTCGTAAATCAATATTATCTTCTCACTATTTACTTCGGGAGAAAAAGGAAGAAACTTTGCGTTCTCTTTCGGATGATCTTTTCTCAATCGAAGGCATCTTTGGCCACTGCGACCCGCAATATCCGTTTGTTCTGATCCGCAGCGGGAATGCATATCAATTCACATTGGGCAGGCGGGCGTGCAGATGGGAAACGCCTGCTGGGAGCTCTACTGTCTGGAGCACGGCATCCATCCGGACGGGCAAATGCCCAGTGACACCACCGTGGGCTACGGGGACGATTCCTTTAACGCGTTCTTCTCCGAGACTGGCTCGGGCAAGCATGTCCCGCGCGCCGTTCTGGTTGATCTCGAGCCGACGGTGGTAGGCAAGTGTCTCGAATGCCATGATTATCTATCCACAGTCATAATTCGGTTTAAGTCAGCTTCCGAATTAGTGACGCATTCTTTATGAATTTGTTGCCAATTCCTCCGCCAAAGCCTAGAATATCACGTAACTTTATTCCTTTATTTATTTATTCATTAAATTAACGGACGTGAGAGACCTTTTGGCACACAGGTTGAAAGACGGAGGAAACTATACAAGATCGATACTAATATATAAGTAAAATTCTATACATTATATGCAAACAATTTTATAATTATTAAATAATTCGTACATTTAAAAGTTACTCGATTAGAGACATTACCGAGTGTTGCAACATTGTAAAATAAAATGTGCGCATATCGCTGGATTAAGATTAGAGATTTCGCGTACCAGCGAAGTTCTGTGATATCGATCGCCTAATCTTGATGCATTTTATCATAGAATATTCAGTAAAGTTAAGTAAATATCAACTAACACAGTAATTATGTCACTGTTACAATTCCCCACTCAACGAGATGTAATTACATACAAAATATGTTATATTGCGTTTACACGAGTTATCGAGTGGAAAATATATTAATATAATAATAATTATAACATCGATGTAGCGTCACTGTTGGTTCGTGTTCACTGGGTATCCCAGTAAGCGAGAAACATTAAATCAAACTTCCGAAACACTGATTTTACGTGGATTTTATAAACATTTTGAAATGTTTTATAAATATTCTGAAACTGTTATTTGATAATATAATATTCCTAAATATTAAAATCATACCGTACAAATATTATTTTTAATGTTTGGGTCGAATATTGTTAACAATGACGTGTGCACGACATTAAAAACTACATATTTGAAGACGTTACATGTTATAAAATAATATTGCAATAACGTTGCGTTAATGATTTCTTGGGTGTGCATCGCGCGTCGTAATCCGATGTAGGTGCGAGATAACGAGTCGTCTGCGTGAATATTTCAGACGAAGTTCGCTCGGGCACTTACAAACAACTGTTCCACCCGGAGCAAATGATCACCGGGAAGGAGGACGCGGCTAATAATTATGCCAGGGGCCACTATACAATAGGTATTTCGATTTTTTCTCGCTTGAGCTTTGAACACGAAGAACTCGTGCCGGACGCTTGCCGGAACGTTATCGATCAATAAATGCAAATTGAGAAGCGCATTAGTAGGGGAGGGAGAGAGAGAGAGGGAGAGAGAGAGATACGAATCTCTCTCGCGGGAAATGTGGTGTGTTAATTCGTCCTGCGATTCACAGGGAAAGAGATCATAGATCTCACGTTGGACAGAATACGCAGGCTGACGGAGCAATGCAAGGGCCTGCAAGGCTTCCTGATCTTCCATTCGTTCGGCGGTGGCACAGGATCCGGATTCTCGAGTCTGCTTATGGAACAACTGTCCGCGGACTATCCTAAGAAGAGCAAACTTACTTTCAGCATTTATCCTGCGCCCCAGGTAATATTTTCCGCGTGGAAAAATTGTGGAAAATTCTGTTTGAAACTTGTTTAGAAAATTCCGTTCGGAAATTCTGTTTCTAAAACTCGTTTAAAAAATTGTTTAAGATTTTCAAAAATTGTCTGAAATGTTGGCGAAGGTAATTTGAAACTGTCAGAAATGGTTGGAAAAATTCTGACGAATTCTTGAAGGAACTCAAGTGATATAAATCAGTTAGTGATAATATCCAGCGTCAAGTCGACGTCGATTCGATGTTGATTTCTCGCTGGACATCTAATAAGTAACTTAGAACTGCAAAATCCGTTTAAACTATAAACTAATTATACAGTGAAAGAAATTAGTCGTCACTTATCGCCTTTACCGGAAGTAACCGCTTTCTTTTCTGCTTCCTGTAGGTGTCGACCGCAGTAGTGGAACCTTACAACGCGATCCTGTACACTCATCCGACGCTAGAGCACAGCGAGGTGGCTTTCATCGTAGATAATCAGGTCTATAGATGAATTTAAAATCGACTTTTCTTCAGCAAAAACCAACCTTGCCGTCCGTCGCTCACGTTGCCTTTCAATTTTCCGCGATTCTCGACGATCAGAGACTACTCAAAAATATTTATAAAATATTATGTCGAAATGTCGATAAAATCCACGTAAAATCGATGCTTGAAAAGATTGATTTAACGTTTCTTGCTCACTAGACAGGTAATATAGCAATGTTACGTGTCTCTTTGCATAATCCGCGTATATTTTATTCGCAGGCCATTTACGAGTTGTGTAGGAGGAACTTGAATATCGATCGACCGACCTACACGAATCTAAATCGGCTAATTGGACAAATGGTTTCATCCATCACCGCCAGTTTACGATTCGACGGGGCTTTAAATGTCGACCTCACGGAATTCCAGACGAATCTCGTGCCTTACCCGCGCATTCATTTCCCGTTGGTAAAGCGATGCTCTCCTAATTAATCTTATCGATCTTAATGTAACAATTCATATATAAATTATTAATTTTACTATAGTCAAATTCAAATAATATAATTCTTTTATCAACGATCGCTAGTGTTGGATAGTATAATCGATTACAAATTTTGCTGCAAATATTTTGTATTTCGATCAATCTATGTCAGGCATTTTCATATATATTAATTAATTTTAATGATGTTACACGCACACAGGCCACCTACGCACCTGTCCTGTCGGCGGAGAGGGCTGGTCACGAGACGCTGACGATCTCGGAGATAACGAGCTCTTGTTTCGAGCCGAATCATCAGATGGTGAATTGCGATCCGCGTATGGGGAAGTACATGGCGGTCTGCCTGCTGTACAGGGGCGACGTGGTGCCGAAGGACGTGAACGCGGCGATCGCAACGATCAAACGGCAGAAGCACGTGCAGTTCGTCGAGTGGTGTCCGACGGGGTTCAAGGTAAGTCGGAGCAGCTCTGATTAAAAATACGAGAGAGAAAATATGAGATCAAGGAATGATAAAATGTATAAGATAATTTTAAGTCAAATAATTAACTCTTGTGGTATATCGCGTCATAAAGAAGTTCGAATGACGGTAAAACTAATTTCCAGTTTGGAAAATTATATGTTATTTATCTTACAACAATGTGTGTTCTCACAGATTCATTTTAATTAAATCATGTCAGGAGATATGTCGTCCGATTAAATTTCAGAATTTTATTAAATCCTGAAATTCAATCAATAATTATGTCCGATATTAGTAAATACTTGATACTAAAAAAAAAAAAAAAAAGTTGACCTTGAAATGGATTTGAATTATTGACGATGCATGTTAACGTCACCAAAATATGTCCCTCTACAGACCCTACAACTTTTGTCTGATTTCTTTCTATTTTGCTTTACTTTCGTTACAATTAAGGTGTCTCAATTTAAATGCCCCACCCTGTATACATTATTCTAGTGTATTTGATGTTTTTTTTAGAATTTTACTGGTAATATGCATTTATGTGTATCAATAGGTGGGAATAAACTATCAACCACCCACAGTCGTACCAGGTGGGGATCTCGCGCGGGTGGAAAGAGCAGTGTGCTGCCTCTGCAACACAACGGCGATCGTCGACGCCTGGGCTCGACTCGACCACAAGTTCGATCTCATGTACGCCAAGCGAGCTTTCGTGCACTGGTGAGATATTTCGCCTGGATGTAACATCTGCATTAGGAATGAACTGACCTTGTAATTAACAATGAACGAAGGGACAGAAATGAGCACGATGTAAGAAAACATTTGCAGGTTCGTCGGGGAAGGTATGGAGGAAGGTGAATTCTCGGAGGCGAGGGAAGATTTAGCCGCCTTGGAGCTCGATTACCGTGAGGTGCAAGAGGACGCTGTCAATACCGAAGAAGAGGAAGAATACTGATTGAATATGCTGTTACCATGTCGATTTAATAATCGTGTATGTCGTAATATGTTCTGATAAATGCGAACTCTTTAGTTTACCTCTCACTATTGTATACATTGTTGTTGTATACGTATATGTATATACATATATGTGTATATATATGTATATACATATATGTGTATATATGTGTATATATACAGACGATTGTATCTATACCAATAAATCGTTTATACATTCTATCAATCGTCTTACTGTGTCCATCTCGAAAATGGACACATATTATCATATCCATCGTTGCTGACTTTGATAAATATTAATTGCATGCTTGGCGATAAATATGGTCATCGCATTTTCAAATGTGAAATATTCGGGAGTTAAAATCAGATTATACTTAACGCTGGAGCTCACGGCATGTACGATTCCGTTTTTTATGTTAGTTGCACGTGAGGCATCTTTCCAGCTAATAAATTACTAGACATTCTTAGTTATTTCTAATGCTAATGTTTCCGCCTTGCATGCACCAGCATTCGGCCGGTGGCCTATCCACGCTGGAGGAGGGATCTTTAGGTTAGGTTATGCGAAGTTATGTATTTGTTACTGTTTTTTTAACTAACCGAAAATCAATGATCCTCGTGCAGAAATAGGTGACACTAAAAGACGCGAGACTGTCAATGTCTTATTAGCTCGTGATTCTTGTTAGTTTGTATTCTTCATTTAATTTTGCAGAAGGGGTAATATATTTCATATATATATACATCAAGTGATAGAATTGTTTTCTATTAAATATGTTGCCCGTATATATGGTATCAAAGTAAGTACACTTTCATACAAATGTAAGGAATATTATAAATTAAACTTGATGAAATTTTACTTCGGTTCCTAAAGAAACGTATAGTTTTCACGATGCATCAGTTACACGGTATAAAATAATTTATTACACTTACACGGTATTTTTGTAGATATAATATAAGACCTTTGAATGGAGTATTATTTCAATGGCTAAACATCAGTGTGAGATTTTGTTCCTCATCGGACTCCTCAGATTCCTCAGATTCTGATTCTGATACTGAGAAAGTGAAACGGGGGGAAACTTTCTTTAAGAGCGCAAAGCCTGCAACATCAGATAATAAAACTGATTTAGGAAGCTTTTTAAACAAGATGATACAAGTAAACTATAACCTTTTAGTTATTTTAATTATTCATCGTGCCTGGAATGTTATATGTTAGTTTGTATAGAGAATATTTTTTAAATAATTTTTTTTTTCAGGATAAAGTAATTTTAAAAGCAACTAAAAATACTCCCATAAGTTCTTCGATGCAAGTGGTAAAAGTTTTTTTGTCTTCTGTTACATTCTATTATATCTTAGAACGACTATTTTTTAAATGTTTTGTTTAGGAGCAAGAAGATGCAAAAACAAAAGCAACCAATGAAAGCGATTTAACTGAATTTATGAATAACATGTTAAAGGTAAAGTTATTGTCCTGAGATAAAAGAACAATTAGATCTTCCTCAGATGGAATTGTAAGTTAACGAATTTTGGTATCATCACATTTAGGCAAGGAAGTTAGAGAAGACTATCGATGTTGCCATACAGCCTAGGAAAAGTGCACCAAAGAAAGTAAAGCCTTTGTCTTACGGTAACTTGATGCAATATTATAATTACAAAACTATGCGGTTCAAAATCTTGACACTATTAAATTATATCCTTATGTTTAATGTAGAGAAGAAATTAATAAGAGCGGCTGAAGATGTGGCTGACAAACTTGGCGGAGATAAAGCAAAGACTACGTCAGATTTGCTTCAGAAAGTTCTTCAATATAAAACTGAAGCAGAGAAAAAAGACGAGCGATTGACGACAGGCACGGATCAGTACAAAGCTAAGGCAGAGAAAAAGGACGAACAAGTGACAAGAAAAAAAGATAGCACCAAATCCGACATAGATCCTATGGAATTCATGTATGTAGATATATACATACATGCATACGTACATATACATATATATATATATATATTCTTTATCTCCGCCAAGTTATATATATATATGTGTGTGTGTGTGTGTATGTATGTATGCATGTATATATATATAAATTATAAAATAGATAAATCGCATGTACCAAACGTGATGAAGAATTTTTTCATAACTCACTGAACGTTAATGTTTCCTCTTTTATTTATTACTATATTACTTTTCATATATTTAATAACAGAAAATCGAAGTACTTTGAAAAACCCAATCTGGCAAAGAATGAGAAACGAGAAAGTTCCATGAGCGAGAGACACTCGAAAAGTAAATCTGTTATACAAACCCTCCTGCATGAATATAACAAACAAGTGGAAACTAGAAATGTAACGCGGCAATTATCGAAAAATGATGTGCCCGTGCAGCAATCGAGGAAGAATGAACAGAGGAAGCCTTTCACCAGGTAAATCGCATGATATATTATTATCAATATTATATACTTTTTATCTTAATAAAAATAATACATAATGTCTGGGTCATCTATGTACTCATCATATGCAAGACGTCGGTTATTTTCATTCCATTCTTTTCCCCCACGATAGGCAAGATCTCAACATTTGGAACGGAGCGCCCAGTCAGGCCTTTGAAAATATGGGCGACGCTTCGCCGGACATACCAGAATTGAAAATGTGGGCAGCGTTAGAGCAGAGAGAGCTGAAAGCGCTCACGACTTATTCACCTGCCAACGTTTTCCAAGAAATGATTCTTTGGACGGAGCAAGGGAAATTATGGAAATTTCCGATCGACAATGAACAAGGTTTCATCTCATATAATATGCGATATCGTTCTATTTTTCTAACACTTGTAATACTCGGGGTGCAACCTCAGCTCACTCATTATTACTTCAGGAATGGAGGAGGAGCAGAATGTTCACTTCTCCGAGCATGTCTTCACGGAGCGTTACTTGAAAGGATGGTGTCCCACGGCGGGTCCCATACGTCACTTCATGGAGCTGGTGTGTGTCGGACTTTCGAAAAATCCGTACATGACGGTTCAAGAAAAAATCAACCACATTATGTGGTACAAAGATTACTTTAAATCTAAGGAAGAGCTACTGCAAGAGTTAGGAGCGATCAAGGAGCCATTTTCTGACACGACGAAACAGATTACACAGTAATGGAGTAAAATATACGATAAAATAATTGTATAGAATATATTTAGATGCTCTGCAATTTTCAAGTTTCGATGTAAAGAGAATCCTTGTATATCCTTACAGACGCATTTGAAGAAATAAAATATGTTGTAAACAGGTTTAAGATATATTTTCAATATCTTTTTATAGCAAATACTTACCTGAATGTTATTATTTGTTATAATTGTATGTTAAATACAATATTAATAATACATCAAAAAAAGGAACTATTCAGGTGATTCAGATGTCCATGGTTCTTCGTAATCTTCAATTAGTAAGTTTCTGTCCTTGGATAATTTAATTTTTATGCCGTTAACCGCAGGAACCATCGATAATATTTTAATTCTATTTACAACCAGAAGAGAAGAATTATCCAGACTTCGATGTAGAATTAAGTCAACTTCATCACTTATATCCAGCTGTAATAACATTTTTATGTATAGTATGTTAATAATATAAGATATAATATCTAAAAATATATATAAAAAATATGTTCATGTATGTTTATGCATATATATATATATATATATGTACAAATATAACAGATTATTATACTTGGTTGACAAATGTGTCTTACTGCATAAATTCTTACCTCTTTGGATTTTTTAAATATTTTCTGTCCATTCAAACGAATTTTACTTGCGTAAAATGCTTCATCTATTTTACTAAAAGCAAGGAATATATTACACAAAATATCATAACAAAATTATTTTTATTAATTATAAAAGAAAACATATATATAACACTAATCATATCAGAATCTTGAAGTTGAACTGTAAACGTGATATATGTCTGATATTAATTAAAATTAAATCAGGCATACCTGCGTGACATAGAAAATCCAACTTTAGAAATAGTATCCAATCGAATAGACTGAGTACTTATTGTGAGCACTTTTGAACCAATGGGTGCTTCTGCTTCTACAATGTCCTCTTCTTCGTCAGAAAATTCTTCATTCTGATTTTGCTGCAATATATTTCAAAAGAAATAATTCAAAAACGCATTTGTCTGCAATAGAAATGAAAGATATATGAACACTTTATTTTAATATACGAATAAATTACACGTACCTTCTTCTTACTGGACTTAAATCTTTTCACAACATACAAGTTGCAGTGATCTTGTGGCTTAGCATTGATATCGTATGTCGGATTTGATTGTAAACAGTAAAGCGTACGTGCATTGTTGTACAGAGATCTTCTAAAAATATTAAACGCAGCTCTGGACAACATGATAATTAAGTACTTTTAAACAGTTCGGATGATCCAAGTATTAATTACATAACCTATTTTACAATTAAAGGAATATATACAATTAATCGTGTTGTACCAAATTGTTCGCACGAGGTTAAACGCAACTTTATTTCGTACTGTTTTGTACTTTAGTAACTACACATGAATCTCATGTCACATAAGAAATTTTTATATCGTTATACGAATAAAGTCCGTTCGCTTTATCGTTGAACAGTATTACTTGAAACCGTCGACTATCGCGAGTTCTGATTGGCTGCTGCTTTATACTGCTTCGTCGTTAAGTTGTAAATTCTCCCTAAAGCCCGTATCAGACTACGAATTAGAGATTGAGATTGAATTGAAATTTGACCAATCAGTGCGAAGTGCATTAAATTTCACTAAATTAGAATTCAGTTAACTTTGCACTGATTGGCCAAATTCAATTCAATCGTAATCCCCAATCCATAGTCTAATACGGGCTTAATACGTGTCCGATTTCTTGAAAACAGTCAATTGCTGCGTTCAGAAAACACTAGAGATCAGTGGGCGGTCAGTGATCATTGGTCATTACTGTTAGATTCTAAAATTTAGGCCAATCATGTTGACGAATTACTCGACTGTTGTATTTTTTCCGAACGCAGCCGAGGTGAAATGTAGCGAGCCGAGAGGAAGTGCATACACCATTTTGTCCGTCATCAAGGTAAGACTCGCCACTTTCCAGACAATTAAGCTATTAAATTGCGATTCTTCGCGAGTGTTCCGTCGCCTGCGCGTCCATCCGGTCGTTATAAATAACAGGAACGTTTGTCGACTAGGCAGCAGTATCGAAGAGACGACCAACCGTTTCCTCACCGTTGATCATCAGCGCAGTCAATCGGTCTCTGTTCCATCGGAAGCTTCCTTCGTCGCCTCGTGCTTCTCGGCCGTGTTATTTGTATTTTTCTCTCATTCAGGAACATCACTCTAGAGTACGATGCCAAAGAATAAAGGTTAGTAGAACCACCGTTTGTTTCACCACCGATTGTATTCGGCTTTCCCGTTCGCATGGCGCGATTATTCGCCCAGGACGATCGTATTGCGTTTTGTGTTTTCTGCAATGTGGCTCAGAGTCGACCTAACCTTGTAATGTCAAGCTTTTGATAGAATTCCTTTTTTCTGGTCTTGTATGTTGTGTCGGACTCTGTGCTTTTCTTCTTTCGGTCAATTCTCATCCCCGCAATCTTCCCGTCGGTCCTCGTTGTTGCGAGATTTTATCCTCTGTTCGCAGGAAAGGGAGGTAAAAACAGGAGAAGGGGTAAGAACGAAAATGAAACCGAAAAGAGAGAGTTGGTGTTCAAGGAAGACGGACAAGGTGAGGTATCAGTGCGCGGAAATACGATGCGTTTACATGTATACATGTGCGTCTGACGCTGTTTATTCTTTGCAGAATACGCTCAAGTTACAAAAATGCTGGGTAACGGTAGGCTAGAGGCGATGTGCTTCGACGGGGTGAAACGATTATGCCACATCAGGGGGAAGCTGCGTAAGAAGGTGTGGATCAATCAGGGTGACATCATATTAATTGGCCTGAGAGATTATCAAGATGCTAAGGCAGATGTTATATTGAAATACACATCTGATGAGGCGCGTAACTTGAAAACTTACGGCGAATTCCCGGAAACTGGTGAGTAATATCGTGTCGCATGAGTACTGTAGTCGACATTATGAAATGTGTTCCGATACAGTTCACATGATGAATTTAGTTTGCGATGCAACTTGTATCTTTGTTACTAAACCGGAATTGTCGTTTACTTCAGTTCGAATCAACGATACGGTCACTTTCGTGGAAGATGGGCTCGACGAGGACATTGAATTTGGTGATGAAATTAGTAATGATGATGAAGATGATGTCGACAATGTAAGTTTTTGCACAAATCTCTCGACGTTGTTTTATTTTCGTAAATTATTATCATTACTATAATTAGCTTTTATTCTTTAGCTTCATTAGACCTAATTCTTCCAGTCTTCTTCTACATTCATATGATGTAAAATAGTCAGCTGTTCTGTTAACCATTAACGACAGTGAATTCCAACCGGACAAATGAATTTCATGCTTTACATGTATAATTTATGATGACAAATATAATATATTATTGTGTTTGCAGATCTGATGACCTACAGTATAATAATAATAAAATTATTATTATTATTATAACGAATAAAAATACATCACCACACAGAATATGCATGGGGACAACTATTCATTTCACGAGATGCAATTACACATCAAATTCTCCCCCTATCGAGTAGTCCATATATCTTCCTGTATTTAAAAATAAATTGTCAGTTTATGGGTGACACTGTGTTCCGTTTTGAAATGTTGTAGTGGATTCTGATGTGTTTTGTAAATTTTTGTATTAACACGAATTTATATTTGCCGGCAGTAAAGAGAGATCTCGTATTAATTCCGTGATTCATCATACAATTGCTATGTGTTTCAGTTGCAAGATAATACACGTACAAATATATGTTTACACACATACATATATAAATAAAAATCTTTTTACATTTGTATTACATTTTTTTTTTCGCGATTAACACAACCACTACATCAGCAGAAACGACACAGGTGTACGCCATTGCTTAAACGGGAAATAGAACCATCATCGTGTATATCTTAGTGAATACTGTTTTGTATGCTTTAACGTCTCACTTGAGGTGTCCGTCGGAACGTATATGTGTAATTAGATCTCCCTTTAGTGAGATTTCGGAACCGGATCGAAGCGAAGGATTGCCGTAAGAAAGCACGTATTACAGCGTTCCGGTCGTCGTGCGATTTTTTTTCTATCGATTTTAACGATTGTTTTACCGACTTTGGTCGCGGCGGATCGACGCTCGTTGTTAATGGCGTGCTGAGTGTACTCTGCGTTTGCGACGAATGCGACAACGCGAAAGCGACGATAACGTGTCCGCAGGACGTTTTCGTTGCGTATCAGTGCAATCGTTCGGGATTTCAGCGTGTTGTCCGTCGTTTGTATCGAGAGATCCCGTCTCTGCGTGGAACTGCGTAGAATACCGCCTGCAGTTGCGGCTGTTAATGCGCGACGAAGGGAATGGAAAGAGATGGAAACCAATTTTATTCCATTGTATTTGTATATCGTATGCGAAAATCTAATATGTAAACGCCGAGAGATGTTTCAGAACTGATTTTGCGTGTGTTTCAATCAATTAAGCGGGGACAGGTTGAAGAACCGCGGACCTCTCTCGACATTCTCTCTCTTTCTCTCTCTGTCACGACGAATAAAGAATTACGTACGTTTAACGAAATGCAAAGAGCGAACTACTTACCATCCCTTCGTCCTTTTCCCACGACTCCGCCCGAAGCGTCGTTCGGAGAAGATCAAACGTTATTCCGCCGGCCACGTTCTCTCGTAACTCCGTCAGTTGCAATGTTGTCCTGATCTTCAAATTTTCTTCGAATCTAGGTGGATCCGACGTTTCTACGTGTTCTCTTTTCTCCTCAAGTAATCATACGCGTGCGCAAGGCTGTTCACCTCGTCTCAACATTTAGGTCTCTGCGTAGCCGTTGCTCGACGATTGTTTCTTGCTGAGATGGCTTAGCTTGAATGCCTCGACCGGACATGATACATGCGCGGGTAAAAAATGTTTGCTTGAATTTACCCGACAATGAACCAACCAAGCGCGCTTCGGTCGAGGGAAACAGAATACCCTGGTTCTTGCCAAGTTCGGTCCTTACAATCAGAAGTCCTTCGGCCGAAATGCGTTTGGTTTGTTCATTGTCCAGCGAGTTCAAATAAATTTACCGAAGGTTAAAGACGAAGGAAAGAGTGAGACGAGCGCTTACACATACTCTTTCTCTCTCTCTCTCTCTCTCTCTCTCTCTCTCTCTCTCTCTCTCCTTCTCTCCCTCCCCCCGTCTTTCTGCCGGCGTACCTTCGCCCTTCCCCCGCAGAGAATATCGTGATTCAGAGATGCAACATTTTATTTATTTATGCCGCTGATAGTTCTATCACACAATATTATATAGTAAATTATAGTCTCTCTCTCTTCGTTTTCTCTTCTTTTTTGATATATCTTGACGCCATGCAATGCCATTGTAATGTATAATTTCTTTAATGCTATCATAGTGTTAAGGAGAGGGACACGTAATTATAGAGTACAGAGGGAAATGCTCTTGGCTGCTTTCACGTGTCACGTTGCCCGCGAAAATCAGGTTGTACAAAAGTATGTGAGAGATATATAAAGCGTCGACCGGACTTGATTGGCACGTCAATGCCCCGACGACGACGATGAGCAACGGCGGCGGCGACTGTGTCGATATAATGCTATACACGCAAAAATACACCCGGACAGCACGAATGTCCGAGATGTCTCGGAGACATCTAAAGGACGTCTGAAACGAGCAGAATGTCTTTCAGACACCCTTAAGGCCGGTATTTATAGTTCATAGTTGGATCTCATAGTTAGACTGGCTTAAGTTCATCTTCAGGTGTTCGTAGCCAATTGAAGTAAGCCATACAGCATCTGAAGATGAACTTTAAGGCGGCCTTAAGTATAAGATCTCACTATGAATAACGGCCTGAGATGTTCTTTACACATTTTTTTTTTGAGAATCTCACACGTTAAGTCAGAGTCAATATATATAAAATATATATAAAATATATATACAATTTATATATTATTTATATATATTTATACCGACAGCGTAAAACAATATCAAGCATACTGCAAGTTGCACGTAGAACGTATACGCATATGTCGTTCGTATGCGTAACAGTTATGTTACATTTCCCGGTGTAATGTAATAATGTACAAGATGCATACCGCGCGGGAAATATTCCTTTCTTCGTTCGAGCGCGATCGAGAGAGCACGAGAGGTGCACGCGGACATCGTCGACGACAGCATTGAGGTGCCAGCGCGTCGCGGCGGTCATTTCGTAATAATGAACTATATTACTAAATGTTACGACAATACATGGGAGCATATTATTTTATTTTGATGCGCGTGTGATTGTGCCTTTGGTCCTTAGGTCAGATAGGCTCTAGGCAAGTCTATTAAACGTATTATAACAGTCATCATAGATATAATAATAATTTATAAACTTCAGATGCATAATCATATATCTTTCAATGTATCATACATTAATATAGAATACTTTATTTAAATTTTTTTTCTTGTGTGTGTGTGTGTGTGTGTCTTCATATAACGTATACATATACATATATATTGGACATACAATGTGTGTGTATATATGTATTATATATATTCCAATACGACACATACATATATATATGTATATGTATATTATACGATCCCCCCCCTCCCCTCCCACTTTTTTTGTGCTCATTAAAATTGTGTCATACACTGAAAGCTAACACCGCTTAGGATATATTGAAAACGAATCGTTAAAATTTCGAACAACATAATCTCCGCATCGTCCGCGCGCGGTCCCGCTTTTATTTCATTATTATAGCTCTGCCGCGTTTTCTCTACTCTACTTCACGTCGATTCACGTGGATGACACAACACCGATGAAACCCACCCCCGATCTTATACAAATTAACGAGCGTAACGAGTTCCTTCCTTCTTTCTTGCCTTTTTTTTTTGTTCAGGGGGCTCGCTATATAAATAAAATATTCCTGTTAGAATCTTATAATTATTACAATCGTATCCATAGTACATTTATATAAGTTATACGCTAAGAACTTATTATATATACAATTAAAAACTGTTAGGAAATATCCCTTTTTTAAACAAGTTAAATTTACATTATATCCCGATGCATAAAAACATTTATATCGCTCGCTGCTAATCGAATCAACGGTAAGCGGCCGCTCGTTTTTCGCATTTTTCCCGTCCTCCACCCCCCTTTTTTTGTTCTTTTTTTTTTGTTTATTGCGCCGGGACTCGCGACTGAGTCGAGTAACAGCGAGAAACTTTCCCCATTCCCTCTCAGAAACTTCGTCAATTGTTCATCGTCGAAAGTGTGTTAATGAAATATATATATTTATATATATATATATTTTTTTTTTCATATATATATATTGCCGACCTATTAAGCGATGTATTGCGCGGATAGAGATATACAACCATCCTAAAGCTTAAACGGACTATTCTCGCGAGAATCTTGCTAGCCTAAAACGATCGCGGTGATATCGGCAGATCGTTCGCCCGAGACGATCCTTATCCTGCTGCTGCCGCACTCCCTCCTTGTTCGCGCGTTTCCTTCTTCCTTCTCCGCACCATTCTCGTCCTTACTCTTTCCATACTCTCACCACCACCTCGTCTCGGCTCACCACGTTCGCCTGTCTTTCCTTTTCCTCTCCTCCTCCTCCCCCTCCCCCTTCTACCTCTCCTCCAATTCGCAATCGGCTTCGAACAACACGAGAAAGGCGTTGTACATGGACGGGTTGGCATAGTGAAGACTAGCGCGGATCGGCTAGTCGGACTAGCAACGACAATACACAACATCATTATCATCATATCATCGCCATCATAATCATCATCGTCATAATCATCATCGTCGTCGTCGATTGATCGCGCGAGATTGAAGAACGCAAAGAGTGTAAGGCAACTGAGCGGAACGGAAAGGCAAGCAAATCCGAAGCATAGGCCATGAGAGAGCGTGGTAGTTTGAAAAATCATCGTGCATGCTTGGCGTGAAGCGCCCCGGAGACGACGGGGACGTCGCATGGGTCCCCTCGGCGTCTCCGCGGCTCTCTCTAAAGGTGTGTGGAAATCGAGAACTCGTCGTCGTCGTTCGACACCCGAGGACGCGTCGAACCCTCGCGAGGATCGGTGGCTCCCGAAGAAGGTCGACTCTCTTCGACCATTCGGCTTCGATTCCTCCTCCTCCTTCCTTCGTCTCCTTCTCTCTGTCTCTCTCTTTCCCTCATCCCGTATCTCTTCCGTCTCGCGACTCCGCCCTGAAGAAGCATCCAGTCGCCAGGCCCTCTTAGTGGTCCTTCCTCTCCTCCGTCATGAACGTGTCCATGATCTTCTGCATTGATTCTCGCAGCTCGTCCGTACCGCCGGTTCCCGCGGACGTTATCGTTCTCGTCTCCGTTCGCGTGGTCGTCGTTATACTGCAAAAGACACGGTAATCCCCTGAGATCACGCCAGTCTCGTCCTCTCCCGTCGTTTGTTTAATTGCTCCTCGCCTACGTCGTACCGCCGCCCTGGAGTCTTCAGGCACGTAAAAGCTCTCTGAGAAACGTAAACTTCACCCGGCTACTTTATTTCGGGGCCCGAGGTCGAGGTGCGATCGACAGTTGTTGGTTGTGCGGTTTTCAACTAAATTCACCCGACGACGATCGTGTAATGTTGCACGTCGGGACAGAAAAGTGCGGAAGAAACTCTAACACTACGTTTTGATATACTTGCCTTCAGTACGTTATATGAACAAATATATCGGACCGGTCGAAAAGTTCGGTTCGAGTTTCGGCAGATGTTGCATCACACACGTGTGATGCAGGCAACAATGTTGATATAGTGTTCTGTTTATATAAAATAGTTCATTACATAATTATATGTAATATTATATATATATATATATATAGTATGTATAATATTGTATGATATATACAGTACAATACACGCAATATATATTACATTATATAATTAAATTGTAAATTACACAGTATAATTATATAAAAAATTACACGCGCGGTAAAGTGACATTTTACTCAAAGTATCGAACAGAACCCTCCGACCGGCTCAATACACATTAGATTCGTATATATACCTTTCCTGCGTGACAGGATCCACCTCGATCGTTGTCGTTTCCATGAAGGATGGCTCGCTATGTTGCAAAAAGTCAGATTCTGTACAACAAACAAAAACAAATCAAACAGCTGCCCCGGAGGCCTCCGCGTCGCGGCGGATTTCGCTATCTTTGCTGCTGCTTTACATAGAGAACAAGGACGAATCGTATATATATATCTCTCAATTTTACATCATGCCCAAAACAAGGGGGGTAATACTAGACACATATAAAAAAAGTCACAACATCGCTCTAAACATTTGACGATACATAATATATATATATATATATATATATATAATATATATAATACGCATTTTCACTCAACCAGCCAAACTATATGCAACCACTTTCCTTACAAATTCGCACGGCATCTCCCTTTTTATCCGTTTTTCCGTTCATTTCTTCCTTCTTCTCCTCTCTGTTTTTTCTTTTCCTTTCATTTTCTTTCTTAACTTTCGCGCGGATGTGTGGATCGCAGGAGATATATGCCTCGCGTGACTTCGACGTGTTCCTTGTGATAACAACCCTTTACTGCGGTCTACGATACTCATTTTCTCATATACTGTGATGCTAATTACTTTGATACGAGTGCTACAGCAAGCTGTAAATCATCAAACTTGGCCGAATTCCTATGTCTTCAATCACATGTCGCGTGGCAACAAACGACCAATTGGGTTCTATACCGGTTATCCGAGGAAGAATCGTGATACAACCCGGACTTTACGCCAGAGTTGTTCGACGATTTGTCCCGGACACCCCGTGTATTCCCAACAGACGAGAAGATAACGAGTAAACGCAAAAGGTAATATCACGTCAATATTAATAATTTCCCACTCAACAATATAACTGTTACATATAATACATGTTATATTATATATGCATTGTTAAATGTGGGAAATTACATAACATTTGTGTGACGTTGCTGTTGACTGGTGTTTACCGGAAAGCTGTGCGTACTGCTTTTGAGCCCTGAATAGCGAAAGGGAATTTGATGTCTTTCTAGTCTGTAAGAATGAAACGATCTGAAAAATTCGACTTTCCCGAATTCTGCTCGAACAATCTCGCGATATCTCACTATTTTTAGCTCACACACAGCACTCTTCGGTCTTCCATTGAGACGATTAACAGATACAAATACAGATAATTATCTCGTCGTCTGGACAATCGCTTCAGCGATCGAAGCTACGTTTCATAGGAATACAGCACAGCGGTTGTAACAGCGCTCTCGGGACGAACGCTCGTATTTTCCTGCGGTTAATCAATTTACGATCATGTTATAACTGAGCAGTATCGCAGTACGTACTCCTCAGTATGATTGTGCTGCGCACAGCGAGCTCGTGTGAAGCGCTGATGAAGGAAAAAGCCGCTGAACAAAGCGTTTTAGCAGTTAGTCGTAAGAGATATATATAAGTACTCAACGTTCTCGATACAACAGAAGTATAATACTACGATAAAAACTCAAAGTGGTGTCCCCTCGATAGCTCGGATTGAATAGCAGATTTGAACACGTTTTTAGAGAATATGTATGTGTGTGTGTGTGTGTGTCTGTGAATGTGTATATGTGTGAGAGAATTTGGAAAAGGTGCATCACCGGCCGAATTGTTCGAGGTGAGGACTCCTTCCCGATGGTGGGAACGAATGTTCAAATTAAGTTAAGATGCGATCGGAAAAACTGGAATATCCTTCATCCCGCAGAATGCACTCTGATGAACCACACGATGAGCGAGTAATCAAATGAAGAAATGTAAATACATATTTATAAATACGTAAATATCGTTAAATACGTTTGTACACGGTGAAAAGATCTGGATGCGTTCCGGTTGAGGGGAACAGAATTTCTGGTCCTTACGAACGAAAAATGCGGCTCTTATAATCCCGAAATTCTGTCCCCTCCAACTAAAATGACAATCTGCTTGTTGCCTCTTTCTTAACGAAACCGAACTTTTTTTCCCGTGTATATACATATTTTCATATATTTTGATATAAATATATTTATATGTGTATATTTATATATCTCTCTCTAAAAGGGTGAAAAGTATCTCCCGAAGCAAGCTGGCGAGATAGGAGGGGGTTCGGCGAATTGGCCACTCGGAACGGAACTCCCGCGAGGACACGAATCCCTTCTTCTTACGACCCTCCACATCGCGATTCCCGACCCAATCGTCCTCCTGATGTTTTCACCGTAGTTCCGCGAACGGACGCTCCGTTGAGACTTCACGACCACCTTTGCACGGGGTCTGTACTAACTGCATCCAGTTAGTATTGTTAGACGAACGGTCAGACAGTGCTGGGAGGAATTTAATCGCGAGGAGCTCGTGGTGTGACGCGCGGGAGAAGAAAGAATGTTGATGCAGGTCTTTCCGCAGGGAAGGAATCGCTCGGGACGAGCATATCGAAGACGCGTTCGAGGATCTGCCGACGCAGCTGCACTCGACTCTCTCTTGGACGCGAGAAGAACGAGCGAAGCGGAAATATTGTAGTGAAGATTATCACAAAATTTCGTAATGCTGAGGCATACCGGAATTATAACTGAAATTACATATGCGTTGTAATCTTTTCAGTGACATACACAATGAAATGCATCACCAGAGAGATTACAACACACATCGTAGGTTCAGTCATGATCCCGATATGCCCGTCTTGCGGGATCGGAGAAAAGGAAGATTCGAGAGAGGGATTCGTTAAGAAGCTGCAAGTACGATCGGTGCAACACAACTCGCTCTTTGTCGCGGAAGAGAGTAACGGAGAATTATCTGGTGCCGTTCGGGAGAAGTAGTCGTAATACTCATCCACACAGATATCGACCAGATCCGGAGCCGTTCTCCTAAGACTTTTGTGTGTGTGTGTATGTGTATGTGTGCTTACACGTTTATGATACGTACATATACATACATGTGTAAAGATTACTTACATGACGATTCGCCTAACAATCCTAACACGTGACTAAAAAAACACGACTGTTGGTCCCTCTACATTTTAGCTTTATCTTGAGTTATTGTCAGAAGAGAGAGACAGAGAGATAGAGACAGATAAGTAGATAGATAGATAGATAGATAGATAGAGAGAGAGAGAGAGCTAGAGAGGGTAAAGGTGAGTTATTAGAATGTTCAAGAAACTAAAAGGAAGAAATAGAAAAGAAGAGGGAAAGAAGGGGGAGGTGAAAGAGAGAGAGAGAGAGAGAGAGAGAAGAGAGATGGGGAGAAAGAAGAATAAGAAGAAGAAGAGTATCGGAAGAGAAGAAAAAAAGACGAGAGGAGGGAGACTAGGAGCTCGTTTTTCGATACGATGCGAAGGGTGTTTTCGTGCAACTAGGCGTCAGACACGTCTTTCTCAAATAAGATCGTCGCAAGGAGGATCACCGTGTCCTCCCTGCGCTGAGAACAGCTGCGAAAAACGCAAACTTAAGTTTGGTAAGATGCAGAGATGCGGTGTCATGCGGGGGTGTCAATGTAAAAAAAAAAAAAAAACTCATGCAGCGCATACAAACTGGACGAGCTTCAGAAAAAAGAAAGCTTGCGGAGCGAGTTCCCCTCGCTCGCGTTCTCGAAGTTATTACCTGTTCTCATGGCGGTAAGTTACTTTCATGCGTGTCACGCACGCATGACGTATTTTCGGTATCAAGAGTAATCCTTCGTGTTTGTGTGTGTGTGTGTGTGTGTGTGTGTGTGTGTGCGCGCGCGCGCGCGTGTGTGTGTGCATGTTAGTAGAAAGATCGCAGCATTTTTTACTTTGGTGAACCCTAGAACATATTCGACATCCAATTAGAAAATTGATCTTCTGATAATTATCAAGAAGAAATGAAGGAACAAATTTTCCCATTAGATTAGACGAATGTGTTGAGAAACTCATTAAAGAGAAAAAAGATGTTGCGATCTTATTTCCACTGACTATATATATATATATATATATATA
>NW_014555229.1:136020-139133 GCF_001313825.1 Dinoponera quadriceps | reverse complement strand
TATATATATATATATATATATATATGCGTGTGTGTGTATGTGTGTGACAGAAGATACTTCAGCTTGACAAGCATCACAATCCTCGTCGTTCGTTGCCCGTGAAAATCATTAGAATCGCCGTGCTACTGCATGCGATTGAGATAAATTGGTACTCTGCGCTTTCCAACTCACCCACCCACGTAGAAACTTATGGGTACTCGTCCACAACGTGAAAACGGACGATCCATCATAAATACCCACCCACAACGTGAGAGCAGAGATTGGAGATTGGAATATCGACGAATACCGCGTCCTGTGAATTTTCTTACATCAATAATGTCACGTGTCTCTGGGGAAATCGCATACTTTGTAATTAACTCTCGTCACGAGAGCGACGCGTTCGCCATTAACATCACGCTCATTCCCGGAATGTAATAAAGTCTCGTCCATGTCAATCGAGGACATCTATCGACCGGATGTCGCGCCTCCTCTTCAAAAACGGCACGTTCGCAACAACGTCTTTCATTATCTTATAAAGGACGCATTCAACGGGCATATACAGAACCATCATTATGAATATGATAATAAATTATGCTAATAAATCGAATTATGATAATAAATCAAGATATGTTTGAATTTTATATTTATATTTTCATGTTTTATATTTTTATATTTTGAACTTTCACTCTCAACCTATGCCATTCGAGTCAATCGGAAAGTATCTCGATCGCCCGAGTCGTGCCGCTTTGGAAGACGAGACGAGGCACCGAGCGGGGACACAACGTCGGCGACGGCTCGGATTCACATTCTCTACCCCGGGAAACTCGCTGGAACGACGACATTCGTGACATCGGTCGCTTGGCTTCGCTCTAACATTAAAAGTACTTTCGGTAGAAATAAAAAATATATATATATATATAAATGTGAAAGGGTGGTCGTACCCGGCTTGTCTCGGGGCATTGTTAGACAGAGTGTGGATGACACGTCGGAACGTTTGTGGCTCCAGGGCAAGTATAAGTGCTATTAGAAGCGCCAACGCAGCGACGGCTATGCTCATCCAACACGCGCAGCTGGTGGCTCTACCAGGTGTCTCCGTCCTAGTCTTCGCTTCTATCGCATCGCCTGAGCAAACCGACCGTACAGTACCGTGCGTTTCTGTCATTTATAAAGATTAACAATTGCCATGAATCACCACGATCGTTTTTGTTTGATTGATTGATTGATTGTTTGATTGACTGATCGATCCCGATGATGTTCCACCGCCGTGTGATTAGTATGAGCAAGCCGAAAGTAGCGCAGGATAGTCGTACTCCGTACTATTCGAGAGAGTCGAGATTATCGAGATGATCTCGTCACGTAGTGTCGCTTATTCTCTCCGTTTCTCCGGCCGAAGGGCGACACGGGAGATGAAATTGATTCCGCGATTCCGAATGGAACGATGCGAGGTTTTCATGATGACGTGGTAAGGACCACCACCGTCGTAAAAAAGTTAACGACAATACGTATTCTCTGATATCCTGCCGTTCGAAGCGCGTGAACGCGCTTGAACGGACGTGGACGGGGTGACGATCGCACGTGACTGATCACGAGGTGAGTCTCGATGAGAGTATGCTAGTCCCAGAAGCCCCTGATCACAAAAGATTTCCAATACATCCATCCTCTGTAGCCAAGACCAACGGACAGAACAAGGAAGAACGACGACGTTGACACGTCGCGTGTAAAAAAAAAAGAAAAAAAGAAAAAAAAAACCGTTCTGTCCCTCCCCCAAAAAAAAAGAAGACAACGAGGTTTATTTCACGAGGTTTACCACCCAGGACGAAAAGCAACACTTAGATAATCGGGAGACCAGTCCATTAACACCGCATATCCGTCGCAATCTCCGCACAGCGTGGAGCGTCTCCGCGCGGCCCACCACGACGAGAAAGTGCGGGACCGCATTTCACAAGCTTTGTTTTTCCTTCTCTCGATCGCCCGGCCCTTTTTGTACGCGCGGACTACCGCCGACGTCATGCAAACACACACACATATGTATAACACAGACCAGAGACACAGTATTTAATGCCGAAGATCACGGATCATGCAGCATTTCCCATGCAAATAAACCATTCCCAACTTGCCGGTCGTTGCTGGAAGCGGCGAAAACGACTCCCAGCAACAACAACAGCTCCGGAGGGCCTGAAGTCCCCGCTCCTCAACGGGTTGTCATTTCAACTTTGGAACCGTTGTCTAAGAAACCTTGCCCTTTATCGGTTGGCAATTGCGAGACAAGGTTGAAGCGAACGGAAACGTCAAATTTGAAACCGAGTTAAAGCAAAGCTTCAGCTTTGAGTTCAAGTCGAAGCTAAACTTCAAATCAAGTCGAAGCGAACCTAAGGTTCAATTTTGAACTTGGCTAAAGTAAATACTTAAGGCTTTATCTTTGAAGTTAGAACAAATATCAAAGTTCAGCTTAAAGTCAAGTTAAAACGAGCTTAAAGCTGAACTTTAAATCGGATTAGAGGAAATCTAAAGTTCATAGCTTTAAATCAAGATAGGGCAAACTTAAGATCTGTTCCAAGCTTGGTTGTTTGGTCTCAAGTTGACGCTAATTTCAAGTTAAACTGAGCCGACTTAAGGAGAGACTCGAAGGTAACTTTAACTGCACCGAGACCAGAAGAATAATTCCCGTAAACGTCACTTCGGTGCCCTGCCGAGGCGAACGTGGGTACCGCGGACAAACCAGCGCGAGGACTTCGCAGCCCCTCACGTTCCCGTTCACCTTCATCCCCTAGGACACGATCTTACACATCCAACACTCGACTCTAATTCTATAGCGTCCAGAAGACGCGTAGCGGACTCAGGAGCGATCGACCGTCCGACCGACTCGGTTGCCCCCCGACGGCGGCAATGTCGCGCAATTCCTTGATCGAAAAGCCCCGTCACCGGCAGCCAACAAATATGTAATAAATTAATCAATCACTCCCCGAGCGAACATCGAACAGTCGTCGAAACGGTGATGTGCTCTCGAGTCACCGTGCAGCTAGCGGAGAGAGAGAGAAAGAGAATACTAGTCAAGGGTGCACGAGGAGGAGGATGGATGCATGCGAGGGTACAGGGCTAGGGGTGAGGTGGGTGGGTGAATGGGGGAGGGGGGG